>NC_045439.1:4091648-4225339 GCF_002776525.5 Piliocolobus tephrosceles | reverse complement strand
TCCTCCCACATAAGCCTCCTGAGTAGCTGGGACTACAGCCGTGTGTCGCCATGCCCAGCTAATTTTTAAATTTTTCGTAGAGATGGGGTCTTGCTATGTTGTCCACTCTGGTCTTGAACTTTAGAGCTCAAGTGATCCTCCCTTCTTGGCCTCCCAAAGTGCTGGGATTACAGGCATGAACCACCACACCCAGCCCTGTTTTCTTCCTTATGTGGGTTTTTGGGGATGGATTATATAGGGGCCATTCTTTTTTTTTGAGACGGAGTCTCGCTCTGTCACCCAGGCTGGAGTGCAGTGGTGTGATCTTGGCTCACTGCAAGCTCCGCCTCCCAGATTCACATCATTCTCCTGTCTTAGCCTCCCAAGTAGCTGGGACTACAGGAATCTGCCACCACGCCTGGCTAATTTTTTCTTTTTTTTTTTGTATTTTTAGTAGAGACAGTTTCACCGTTAGCCAGGATGGTCTTGATCTCCTGACCTCGTGATCCACCTTCATCGGCCTCCCAAAGTGCTGGGATTACAGGCGTGAGCCACTACGTCCGGCCAGGGGCCATTCATTTTTGTTTGTGGTTGTTCCAACACAATTCTCATTTCAATGTCATTGTTATTATCAAATTGCCTTTAGCTACATTGGACTTTTTTGGGTGTTTTTTGTTGTTTTGAGACAGAGTCTTGCTGTCACCCAGGCTGGAGTACAATGGTGCCATCTTGGCTCAATGCAACCTCCACCTCCCGAGTTCAAGCGATTCTCCCACCTCAGCCTCCTGAGTATCTGGGACTACAGGTGTGCACCACCACGCCCAGCTAATTTTTGTATTTTTTAGTAGAGATAGGGTTTCACCGTATTGGCCAGGCTGGTTTCGAACTCCTGACCTCAAGTGATCTGCCCGCCTCAGCCTTCCAAAGTGCTGGGATTACAGGCATGAGCCACATGCCCTGCCTTATATTCTTAAATTATATATCATGAAAATGTAAGAGGTTTTTGCTAAGCCTCATGTGGATGCCCTGCACAGCAGTCACCTGTGTGTTTTTTAAACATGATACCCACTTGCTAAACTCAGAGACCAAGTGTGGGTATCATCCTGCCATGAAGCAGAACTGGCCACACACACGCTGTGCATGCCCTACAGAATCTGGCTTTTTGAGCAGCTCAGACTGTGCCATCGCCTCTTGGGAGCATGACAGTGGCTCAGTTTGTGAGGGGACACCGCCCAGGTTCGTCTGCGCAGAACCCACATGGCGTATTTTCTCCTTTAGCCTTGTTCTGCTGCCCTTCCTGCTGTGCCCACCCCCATCTCGTGCTCTATGGGGTTCTCTTTATAACATCCATGTATAAATGATAACAGCTGTCTCTTAACACTTTCACATCTGGTGTTTCTCATAGGCATTGCATATGGAGTCATCTCATCTTCACAAAAGCCCTTCCAGGCAGCTGTAATCTCTTGTCTGGATAAGTCAGGGAGATGGACAAGGGAGACTCAGGAGATGGTGGCTCACCAAGATCACCCAGGCCGTGGGCAGAAAAGCTGGGAACCAGCTCAGGTCCCCAGACCCATGACTTTTTACCAGCTAGGAAGGGAGATCTGGATGTGGGATAGGCAGGATCGTTCTTCTGAAGAGACCAGTGAGAATTCAGTAAAGGAGGGACAGTGGGAAAGAAAGTTACCGTGGTATCAGCTAACATTATTAAGCTTGTGATAGCATTAAAGAGACTGTTTTAAATTTTTTGTAAAGACTGTTCTGGGCTGAGCACGGTGGCTCATGCCTGTAATCACAGCACTTTGGGAGGCTGAGGCGGGCGGATCACTTGAGGCCAGGAGTTTGAGACCAGCCTGACCAACATGGTGAAACCCTGTCTCTACTAAAAACACAAAAATTAGCCAGGCGTGGTGGTGCGTGCCTGTAATCCCAGCTACTCAGGAGGCTGAAGCAGGACAATCATTTGAATCCGGGAGGCGGAGGTTGCGATGAGTCAAGATGGCGCCACTGCACTCCAGCCTGAGCGACAGAGCAAGACTCTGTCTCAGAAAAAAAAAAGATTGGTCTCCCCCTCTAAATTGTGCTCACATAGAACCTTCTAGTTTTGATAATGATCCATTTTTATCATCAGCTAGTCCATCTAACATTATATTGATCTTCATCTTTCTCATTGTTGAGATGGCACCTCACAGTACAAATTCACAGGATTTAATTCTGTGAGGTCGTTTAATTCTTGCATGTGAATGTACTTCTAGGGGTGTGTGCTGTTTGGGTGAAGTTTATTCTCTTGGCCCATTTCTTTTCAGGTTGCTGAGTCATTAGGAATCACAGAATTCCTGAGGAAGAAAGAAATACACCCAGACAACCTTGGACCCGAGCGCCCCAGCCAGGAGATGGATGGGGAGCAGCCAGAGGGAGCCGGCAGCGAGAAGACGGAACATGAGGTGGGCATGGCTGAAGTGGGTGCCAGGTGACTCTGTGCACGGTGAATTACTGGGGTTTGGCTTCTTCCATTCGCACCAGGAAGAGGAGGTACAGGTTTGCCTGTTTCTTCCTCTTCTAGCTGATTGGGTCTTCTCTTCATAGGCTGCGGAGGAGGGACTGGCCTCGGTGAAAAGGCCCAGAAGAGAAGCCCTGCCCAGTGACACCACTGAATCTCTTGCTGCTAACAGCAGAGGCCGGGAGAAGCCCAGGCCCTTGCATGCTTTGGCCGCTGGTGAGGGTAAAACACTGTTTGTGGGGTGTATCCATGGCCTGGCAGCCCTGCTGGCATGCACAGACTTGCCCAGGATTGCCACTTTTCAGGCTGGGTGACCTGTGCTGGATTTAGGGGGACGCTCTGGTTTCTCAAGTTTCATTCCAGCCTCCCAGTGTTCTATCATTCCAGATTCGTTCCCTGCGAGTCTTGAGGTCTTCAGGGTTTTCTAGAGTGCCTTGTTAAAATGGAGAGCCACAGGCCAGATACAGTGGCTCACGCCTATAATCCCAGCACTTTGGGAGGTCGAAGCGGGCGGATGACCTGACATCAGGAGTTCGAGACCAGCCTGGCTAACATGGCAAAACCCCGTCTCTACTGAAAATACAAAAAAACTAGCTGGGCATGGTGGTGTGTGCCTGTAATCCCAGCTACTCCGGAGGCTGAGACATGAGAATCGCTTGAACCTGGGAGGCAGGAGGTTGTAGTGAGCTGAGATCGCACCACTGCACTCCAGCCTGGGTGACAGAGTGAGACTCCGTCTCAAAGGAAAAGAAAAAGAGAGCCACCAAGTGGTGGTGAGCAGGCTATATACCAGGAGGGTCCTGAGAGGTGGTTAGGCCGAGATGGGTCCCAAGGGCACATCCATCTGTGGCTTGACTTTCATGAGACTTCGCTGTACGTGCCGGCTGAGATTTAACATCTGAAAACAAGACAGGGTCTGGCTATTATTCTAGCTTTAGCCAGAACCTACCAACTAGGCACTTAAAAAATTATATATATATTTATGTAAATATATATTTTATATATATATGCATTTATATATATAAATTTTGTTTTTCTGAGACAGGAGTCTCGCTTTGTCTCCCAGGCTGAAGTGCAGTGGCACAATCTTGGCTCACTGCAACCTTTGCCTCCTGGGTTCAAGCAATTCTCCCACCTCAGCCTCCCCAGTAGCTGGGATTACAGGCACCCACCGTCATGCCCAGATAATTTTTTTTTTTGTATTTTTGTAGAGATGGCGTTTTACCATTTTAGTCAGGTTGGTCTCAAACTCCTGACCGCAGGTGATCTGCCCACCTCGGCCTCCCAAAGTGCTGGGATTACAGGCATGAGCCACTGCACTAGCATTTTTTTTTTTTTTTTTTTTGTGAGACAGAGTCTTGCTCTGTCACCCAGGCCGGAGTGCAATGGCGTGATCTCTGCTCACTGCAACCTCTGCCTCCCAGGCTCAAGCAATTCTCCTGCCTCAGCCTCCTGAGTAGCTGGGATTACAGGTGCCCACCACCACATCCAGCTAATTTTTGTATTTTTAGTAGAGACAGGGTTTCCCCATGTTGGCCAGGCTGGTCTTGAACTCCTGACCTCCAATGATCTGCCCGCCTCAGCCTCCCAAAGTGTTAGGATTACAGACGTGAGCAGCCACCATGCCCAGCCTGATGGTGATTCTTAATTGGGGCATGTGTTGGAATCACCTAGGGAGGTTATTGTGAAATACAGGGGCCTGGACCTCTGGGAATTCCAGGTCTGTGGGTAGGGTTGTTGGGAGGGTGTGGATGTAAGTATTTGGAAAGGCCTCTTTGGGCAATTCTCCAGCTCACTCTGATGAAGAACCACCAATCATTCATTCAGTGTTGGCATAAAATCACTGTTGCTGGGTGTGGTGGTTCACGCCTATAATCCCAGCACTTTGGGAGGCCGAATCGGGTGGATCACAAGATGAGGTGTTTGAGACCAGCCTGACCTACATGGTGAAACCCTGTCTCTACTAAAAATACAAAAATTAGCTGGGCATGGTGGTGCATGCCTATAATCCCAGCTACTCAGGAGGCTAAGGCAGGAGAATCACTTGAACCTAGGAGGTGGAGGTTGCAGTGAGCCGAAATCGTGCCACTGCACTCCAGCCTGGCGGACAGAGCGAGACACTATCTCAAAAAAAAAAAAAAGCACACTGTCGAATGGCTCTTAGAGCACATTTTCAGTACAAAATCCGTCTTTGTGAATAGATAACAGGGATGGATTTTTAAAAATTGCTACCAATCCCAAGGAGCAAGGAGCATCAATGCTTTGACTTCCCTGCAGGGCAGGTGACTTGGCCTCGCTGGTTTTGGATGGTGAGTGCAGTGAGTGGGCCATGACACAGTACACGCATGTTCACCTGTTTCCCAAAATGTTTAGGTTTTGCCCCTCCAGTAAATGGCACTGTCTCTCCCCATTCTGAAGAAAGCCATACAACGACGGTTTCTGGTGGCGAAGGGAGCATGTTCCAGGCGGGCCCGCAGCTTCATGCACTGGCTGACTTAGCCAGGAGTGGGTCTATAGGTGCTGCTGTCTCATCCCAGGATGTCAGTGGGCTGCCCCTTTATGCTCAGTCAGGAGAGTCTAGGAGGCTGACCCAGGCACAGGTGGCAGCGTTTCCTGGAGAGAATGCTCTGAAACACTCTTCAGACCAGGATACCCGGGACAGCCTGAGGAGCCCGGGTTTCTGTAGCACCTTGTCATCTGCTGGCGGAGCAGAGTCCCTGCTGCCTGGGAGGCCTGGACATGCAGAGGCAGGACACCTCGGCAAGGTTTGTGACTTCCACTTGAACCACCAGCAGCCCAGCCCCAGCGGCGTCCTGCCTACGGAGGTGGCGGCCCCTCTGCTTGAGAAAATTTTGTCAGTGGATAGTGTGGCAGTAAACTGTGCCTACAGGACTGTGCCCAAGCCAGGGCCTCAGCCTGGCCCACATGGATCACTGTTGACTGAAGGGTGTCTCAGAAGCCTTTCGGGGGACCTGAACCGGTTCCCCTGTGGGATGGAGGTGCACTCTGGCCAGAGAGAACTGGAGAGTGTGGTTGCTGTCGGCGAAGCCATGGCTTTTGAAATTTCCAATGGGAGCCATGAGTTACTGTCTCAGGGACAGAAGCATATTTTTATTCAGACTTCCGATGGGTTTATCTTGTCCCCTCCAGGTACAATAGTGTCTCGGGAGGAGGACTTTGTCATAGTGACCGATGCAGAGGGGCGTGCCCTGCGGAGGGGCCCACCAGAAGGAGTTCCCGTAGAAGCTGTGGAGGCGTTCCTCACCGTGGAGCCAGAGCCCTCACAGGGAAGAGGAGTCAGATCCTAGATTTGTCTGATTTTATCCAGAGAAAGTCTGTGGCAAGCAATGTGTATTTTTCTAGTGTGGATATTGCAGGGATGAACCTTTTATTTATAAAGAATGTCTTTCTACCCTGCTGTCTACATTTTTTTATGGAGCTTGTTGTAACAATAGCAGATGTTGCCTCATCAGGAATCCCTGTGGCGCATCTGATGCTCATGAGTTTTCGTGATGGTGATGAGTGGCGTTACACTGTCACCTGATGATTGGCCCTGCCCTGTTCCCTTCTCTTCTGGGAGATGTGCTGCTTTTCCACCAGACTGGCTCCATACTAGCAGCTTCTTTTGGGTTCAATTAAAAAGAAAATAAGCCAGTCATTCTGGGCAGCATTTTATTGATAGGAGGGGAAAAAAGTCATTTCTATTTGCATGATTTTTTAAATTAAATTAAATTAAATTAATTAATTTTCAAGACCAAGTCTCACTCTAGCCCAAGCTGGAGTGCAGTGGCATGATCTCGGTTCACTGCAACCTCTGCCTCCTGGGCTCAAGCGATCCTCCTGCCTCAGCCTCCTGAGTAGCTGGGACTACAGGTGTGTGCCACGGTGCCTGGCTCTCCTCACATTTTACAGATGAGGAAGGTGAGGCATAAATGATGGGGGTGACTTATTTGAGGTCCACAGCAAGATGATGCTCAGGGTAGAAGCCCAGTTCTTTGATGTCCCACTTGGAAAGTCACGGCGCGGCGTATCTCAGTATTTCCACGGGCTGTGTTATGGGGAAGGAAGGGAAGGGCCATTTGTCCACACATGGAAGAAAGCATTCAAAGGGAGCAGCAGTTCTCTCCCCGCACCTTGCAGAGACAATCAGGAGAAACCCCAAGCAGAGAGCACGCTGCTCAGGGACAGAGCTGGGCTTGCGGGGACGTGTTGCCCCAGGGATGTGCTGTTTCTAGGTCCTGCCCTGGAGGGCGGCTGTATTCTCAGAGAGCCGGCATTTCCTACAGCCCTTACAGTGACCGGGGCATTTCCTACCCTCACTTGATCTCAAAGCCGGGGCCGGTAGGAACAGAAAGGCAGGTTTTCTAGCAGGCTGCAAACGGCCAGCAGGGGAGCAAGCCGCGGCTGCCTGAGCGTGGGGTGGTCAGCTCAGGCTGTAGTTGGGTCCTGTAGACTCAAGGCCACTTCTCAGGAGTCCAGAGTCCCATGAAACCACCATGAGTGCCCTCCTGGGATCCTGGAGATGTAGACAGAGCCCTCTTGAGGATCATTCATAACCACTGTCAGGCAATTGACACAACATGCTGGGTCGAATATGACCGGGGTCTGGATGAGGCCCTGGTAAATATACATTTATTTTCTATCTATAGGACACTAATGAATACCCCAACACATCTTAATTTCACCACTGTGTATGTGCTACTGTGAATGGATGGTCAATGTAACTGTGCAGAAAACCACAACAAATAAACCTTTGTTCCACTGGACAGAATTGAAGACACAGGAGGCTCTGAGAGTGGTCTCCTCATGAATCGGCCACGTGCCTGTTGAGTGCTGCTGTGTGCCAGGCTCGGGACTGATGGCAGTGAGCGGGACTCATGGGCCCTACTCTTTAGGAGCTCTGTGCCTTATCCTCTTCCAGCTTGGCCTTTGCGGAGTTCCCCAATACAGCATAGAGACAGATGTATGCACAGCTTCCACATTACAACCCCCTTCTAATAGACGTAACCTAGGAGGCTGAGGTGGGAGGATCGCTTGAGCCCAGGAGTTCAAGACCAGCCTGGGCAACTCAGTGAGACGCCATCTCTACTAAAAATTAAAAAAAATTAGCCCAGTGCAGTAGTGCACACCTGTAGAGAAAAAGAAAGAAAAAAAGAAATAGACATAACCTTATTTATGAGAGAATGATAAATGGAAATTTCCTTTTCTCATAAAGAACTTTGTTTTGTATACATAGTACTTTCAAATACTTCAAATACTCAGATTAAGAACAGGCGTGGCCAGGCGCGGTGGCTCATGCCTGTAATCCCAGCACTTTGGGAGGCCGAGGCGGGTGGATCACCAGGTCAGGAGATGGAGACCATCCTGGCTAACACGGTGAAACTCTGTCTCTCTTTAAAAAATACAAAACAAGGCCGGGCGCGGTGGCTCAAGCCTGTAATCCCAGCACTTTGGGAGGCCGAGACGGGCGGATCACGGGGTCAGGAGATCGAGACCATCCTGGCTAACACGGTGAAACCCCGTCTCTACTAAAAATACAAAAAACTAGCCGGGCGAGGTGGTGGGCGCCTGTAGTCCCAGCTACTCTGGAGGCTGAGGCAGGAGAATGGTGTAAACCCGGGAGGCGGAGCTTGCAGTGAGCTGAGATCCGGCCACTGTACTCCAGCCTGGGAGACAGAGCCAGACTCCGTCTCAAAAAAATAAATAAATAAATAAATAAATAAAAATACAAAACAATTAGCCGGGCGTGGGGTGGGTGCCTGTAGTCCCAGCTACTCAGGAGGCTGAGGCAGGAGAATGGCATGAACCCGGGAGGCGGAGCTTGCAGTGAGCTGAGATCGCCACTGCACTCCAGCCTGGGTGATCGAGCAAGAGTCCGTGTCAAAAAAAAAAAAAAAAAGAACAGGCTTGAAGACAGAGCACAGAAGACCGGGGTACAAGGACACCCAAATGACTCCCAGGGGTGGCTGGCTGGGGCTTCAATGAGGACACGTGGTTTCAGCATTTGTCATGATCCCTGGCACCTGGTCCATGTTCAGTTATTACTACTTATTACTAAAGGCAAAGAAAGAAAATTCCCTTGTGTTCCCTGGAAACCATGATGGACCCTGTGGCTGCAACCCTGGTTGGGTACCCCTGGTCAGGCACTCGTGGCACTGCAGCCCTGGCACCTCCCAAATGGTCACAGGAGTGGGGAGAGCTGAACCAGCAGGAGAGAAAGAAGCCAAGACAGAGTGGATCTTATGCCCTCTGAGGCACTCTTTTTTTTTTTTTCGCGACAGGGTTTCGCTCTGTCACCCAGGCTGCAGTGCAGTGGTGCAATCATGGCTCACTGCAGGCTCAATGTCCCAGGCTCAGGTGATCCTCCCACCTCAGCCTCCTGAGTAGCTGGGACCACAGGCATGCACCATGACACCTGGTTAGTTTTTTGTATTTTTTGTACATGTTGCCCAGGCTGGTCTCAACCTCCTCGTAGGCTCAAGCAATCTGCTTGCCTCAGTCACCAAAGTGCTGGAATTACAGGTGTGAGCCCATAATGACTCCTGCCTAGCCAGGTCATAGTATTATTATTATTATTATTTATTATGGGTTTTTTTTTGAGACAGTCTTGCTGCTCTCAGGCAGGAGTACAGTGGTGCAATCCCAGCTCACTGCAACCTCCGCCTTCTGGGTTCAAGGGATTCTCCTGCCTCAGGCTCCTGAGTAGCTAGGATTACAGGTGCGCACCACCATGCCCGGCTAAATTTTGTATATTTAGTAGAGATGGGGTTTCACCATGTTGGCCAGGCTGGTCTTGAACTCCTGACCTCAGGTGATCCACCCACCTCAGCCTCCCAAAGTGCTGGGATTACAGGTGTGAGTCACCACACCCAGCCAAGGTCATACTATTATTGATGACATGCAAATGCTGTTTACATCTATGTGTGGTACACTGTGATTACTTTTTAGCTTTTGTATTTCCTGAAGTTGTAATTTTTTTTTTTTTTTTTTTGAGACAGAGTCTTGCCCTGTCGCCCAGACTGTACTGCCATTGTGCAATCTCAGTGCACTGCAACCTCCACCTCCCAGGTTCAAGTGATTCTCCCACCTCGGCCTCCCGAGCAGCTGGGACTACAGGCATGAACCACCACACCCAACTAATTTTTGTATTTTCAGTAGAGCAGAATTTCACCATGTTGGCCAGGCTTGTGTTGAACTCCTGACCTCAGGTGATCCACCTGCTTTTACCTCCCAAAGTGTGGAATTACAGGCGTGAGCCACCTGCGCCTGGCCTGAAGTCATAAATTTTAAAGGTTTTTGGGTCATGGGGGTGGCTCACGCCTGTAATTCCAGCACTTTGGGAAGCCAAGGCGGGCGGATCACCTGAGGTCAGGAGTTCAAAACCAGTCTGGCCAACATGGTGAAACCCCATCTCTACAAAAATACAAAAATTAGCCAGGTGTGATGGCAGGTGCCTGTAATCCCAGCTACTCAGGAGGCTGAGGTGGAAGAATTGCTTGAACCCAGGAGGCAGAGGTTGCAGTGAGCCGAGATTGCGCCACTGCACTCCAGTCTGGGCGACAGAGCCAGACGCTGTCAAAACAAATTTTTAAAGGTTTTAAAAAATGTACTTATCATGAATTCCTCCCCCAATCCTGTTCTCTTTGATTTTGTGGCTTTCTGGCTTTTCATACTTAAATTGGCAGGATTTCTGGAGGTGGAGGGCATAACTGTATATAATTCATCCAGTAGGTTCAGCTAGAAGTCCCAAATCAACCTACTTCGTTGTTCCTTTCAGATAGAAGTTGCTTGGCAGATTCATCACTTAGGTCTTTTACTTCTGATTGTCCTTAGCAGTATTGATCCTTTCCATTAGTCTTCCTGAGTTACTTGCTGCAGGGTGTCCGGGACATGCACCATCAGGGACACGTGAGTTGTCCTAGAAATCCTGTGCAGGTACGAAATCTTTCAACATCTCCTCTGAAGAGTGTTTATTCTTTAAGTACCCCCACAACATACAAGTGACTGCCCGTGGACTTGATGCCAAGGCCTCTCCCAGGCAGGTCTGGGTGAATGGAGCCTCTGGGGTCCTGCCTCTCCCAGCCCATCTGCCTCTGCAGCTCATTGCAGTAGCTGCTTCCTCACCATGCAGGGGAGGCTGAAGTGGGACAACACCATTCCTGTCAAAGGCTGACCATGTGGTCTCCAGACTGCAAGATGCCCGAGTGCCTACTTTGATGACAGTCATTCTTTCTTTTTTTTTTTTTTTGAGACGGAGTCTCGCTCTGTTGCCAGGCTGGAGTGCAGTGGCGCGATCTTGGCTCACTGTATCCTCCGCCTCCAGGGTTCAAGCCATTCTCCTGCCTCAGCCTCCCGAGTAGCTGGGACTACAGGTGTGCATCACCACACCAGGCTAATTTTTGTATTTTTAGTAGAGACTGGGTTTCACAGTGTTGGCCAGGATGGTCTCAATCTCTTGACCTCATGATCCGCCCGCCTCGGCCTCCCAAAGTGCTGGGATTACAGGCGTGAGCCACTGCGCCCGGCTGATAGTCAGATCTTAATAAATATAGCAAAGGCAGAGGAAAGAGAAATCCTAAGAAATGTTGCCTTTAAATGCTTTTGGCTGGGCTCGGTGGCTCACACCTGTAATCCCAGCAGTTGGGGAGGCCAAGGCGGGTGGATCACCTGAGGTCAGTAGTTCAAGACCAGCCTGACCAACATGGTGAAACCCTATCTCGCTAAAAATACAATATTAGCTGAGTATGGTGGTGAATACTTGTAAAAATCAGCCAGGCATGGTGGCAGGTGCCTGTAATCCTAGCTACTTGGGAGGCTGAGAGGGGAGAATCGCTTGAACCTGGGAGGTGGAGGCTGTGGTGAGCTGAGATCGCACCACTGCACTCCAGTCTGGGCAACAAGAGTGAGACTCTGTCTCAAAAAATAAATAAAGTTACAATAATCTTAATAAACTTAGATAAATAGTATTTATAGTTAAATACTAAAAGGACACAATTAAAAACTATACTTGGCCAGGTGCAGTGGCTCACACCTATAATCTCAGCACTCTGGGAAGCCGAGGCAGGAGGATCACTTGAGGCCAGGAGTTCGAGGTCAGGAGTTCAAGGCCAGCCAGGGCAACATAGCAAGACCCCCATCTCTAAAAAGTAAAAATAAAAAAATTAGCCAGACGTGATTATGCACACTATAGTCCCAGCTACTTTGGAGGCTAAGGCAGGAGTTTGAGGTTGAGATTACAGTGAGCTACGATCATGTCACTGCATTCTAGCCTGGGCAACAGAGCAAGACCCTGTGTCTAAAAACAACCACCACGACATGATTGCTGGGCTGGGCAGTGCATAACTGTAGCCTCTCAGGAGACTGAGAAGGGAGGATCACTTGACCTCAGGAGTTTGGCACTATCTGGGCCACATGGTAAGATCCTATCTCTTAAAAAAAAACTAAAACTGCTATTTATTAAGTATCACTATATACACAGTCTCACCAAATATAAACAGTTTGCAATCAGAGAACTTACAAAAAGGCAAACACAGATGTAGAACCATGTAACAAGTAATGCCACCAAAAAGAAGAGTTTAAAGTAGGCTTTTGCAGGCCGGGCGCAGTGGCTCATACCTGTAATCTCAGCACTTTGGGAAGGCAAGGCGGGTGGATCACGAGGTCAGGAGATGGAGACCATCTTGGCCAACGTGGTGAAACGTTGTCTCTACTAAACATACAAAAATTAGCTTGGTGTGGCGGTGCGTCCCTATAGTCCCAACTACTCAGGAGGCTGAGGCATGAGAATCATTTGAACCCAGGAGGCAGAGGTTGCAGTGAGCTGAGATCGTGCCACTCACTCCAGCCTGGGCGACAGAGTGAGACTCCACTTCAAAAAACAAACAAACAAAAAAGTAGGCTTTTGCATACCTTCACATTCCACATCCTAGCTTTTGGCCAGTCTCTTCAGTCTGTTTCAAAACTGTCACCTTTCCCTCATTCTAACCTCGTATGTTAACTCTGGAAATGGTTGCAAACATTGTGAAACCTGAGGATTTGTGTCAGAAGAATGTCAGGGAAGACAGTTTACATCGCTTGTCACGTCCCCAGTATGCAAACAACGGCAACTTTTTTGTAGGTTATTTTCATTGTCATGATGTCAAACTTCACTTTAACTCTATGGGATCTTATTATTTAAGATGAAGTCTCACTGTGTCACCCAGGTTGGAGTGCAATGGCTCACAGCAGCCTCTGCCTCCTGATTCAAGCGATTCTCCTGCTTCAGCCTCTCGAGTAGCTGGGATTGCAGGCACGTACCCCCATGCTGGTTGATTTTTGTACTTTTAGTAGAGACAGGGTTTCAGTATGTTGGCCAGGCTGGACTCGAACTCCTAACCTCAAGTGATCTGCCCACTTCGGCCTCCCAAAGTGCTAGGATTACAGGCGTGAGCCACCGCACCTGGCCCAAAAACTAATATATTCTCATAAAAACTTCAACAATCAGATAGGCATAAAGTGAAAATATTAAACCAAGGATTTTCTACACAAATGTATAAAGCATGCCTTATTTATAGAAACCAGATCACTCACTCATTCTGCTCAGAAACTCATTGATTTTACTCAGAAGCACCCACGAATGACGGGTTCCCAGGAGGGGCAGAGGAGGCTGAGTGGCACCACATGGGGCTGGCCGCGGGCTGTGGACATGGGCATGCCTGGAGAGGCCACGGGGCTGGTGACAAGCTCTGGCCAGAAGACCCCAAGAAGGTCTGATCCTGAGGTCTGATCCAGGCCTGCAGCACTGGGTCCTAGGCAGGAGACTGTCTGCCTGGTGAGAAGTGGAAGGAGCCAGTGTCTGCAGCCGTCTCAGGATGTCACAGAGCTCGGTGGCCCGTCTCCAGCAGCATGCTCTCCAGATGCAGCCTGCTGTCGCTCTCCACGTAGGGCTGGTGCAGCCACATGGACAAGTAGCTCAGGGTGAGGTCAGGATCCCCGGTGTGTGCAAGCTCCCTGGCCACCGTGCGCTTCAGGAGCAGCTCCTTCCTGTACATCTCCAAGAGCCTGTGCGAAACCTCATCTGAAAGAAACGTGCGTGTCCCTTAATGGCAGTGATTCAAGAACGTAGTCTTGACTCGGGAAGAGCCACATTTTTAACAGCTCTTAATTGAAAACCAGAATTAGCAACAGCACTGAGAGGAAGAAGGGCCCGATGGAGTTTACCACTCTAGCTGATACAGATTAGTACAATTCGATAACATGGTCAGCAGAGTGAAATAAAAGCGTATATAGGCCGGGCACGGTGGCCCACGCCTGTAATCCCAGCACTGTGGGAGGCCCAAGTGGGCAGGTCACATGAGGTCAGGAGTTTTGAGACCAGCCTGGCCAACATGGCAAAACCCTGTCTCTACTAAAAAATACAAAAACTAGGCTGGCTGCAGTGGCTCACACCTGTAATCCCAGCACTGTGGGAGGCCCAAGTGGGAGGACCACCTGAGGTCAGGAGTTTGAGACCAGCCTGGCCAACATGGCAAAACCCTGTCTCTACTAAAAAATACAAAAACTAGGCCGGGCGCAGTGGCTCACGCCTGTAATCCCAGCACTTTGGGAGGCCGAGGTGGGTGGATCACGAGGTGAGGAGATCAAGACCATCCTGGCTAACATAGTGAAACGCCGTCTCTACTAAAAACATAAAAAATTAGCCGGACATGGTGGCCTGTAGTCCCAGTTGCTCAGAAGGCTGAAGCAGGAGAATGGTGTGAACCCGGAAGGCAGAGCTTGTGGTGAGCTGAGATTGCACCACTGCACTCCAGCCTGGGCAGGAGAGCGAGACTCTGTCTCCAAAAAAAAAAAAAAAAAAACAAACTAGCCGGGTGTGGTGGCACGCGCCTGTAATCTCAGCTACTTGGGAGACTGAGGCACGAGAATTGCTTCAGCCTAGGAGGCGGAGGCTGTAGTGAGCCAAGACTGCACCACTACACTCCAGCATGCATGACAGAGCGAGACTCTGTCTCAAAAAAAAAAAAGTATATATAACCTTTTCTACCTGACCCTTTGGTGACCTGCAGTGATTATAAGCAGGAGATTCCCCTCAAACTGACAATATATCACTAAACACATTCCACCAGGTGATTTTCCCCTTTCCTGCCTTATTTTAAAAGTATCAGATCAACATAAAACAGCTTAGCCCTTGTCTTGAACTAATAAAGCTAAAAGTAACCCTTTAAGAAGTACCTCCTAGAGTTTATTGAAGTCATGGCTTTCGTTTTTTCCCAGTCATCTTCCATGAGGTTGGCTGCAGTGACCTCAATTTGTTTTTTAATTAAAACAAAAAGGAAAAGAAAAACCTCAACAAACCAAAAAAACCCCTTTTCTCCCCTTCCCCCCACCCAAAATGAGAGATTTCTGCTTCCACAGAGGAGGTGGAATTCACTCTGCCCCACTGGTTTTAGAAGCCTAATAACAGCAGCTTGCTTCACGGGTCTCTAATTATGTTTAATATACTCTGCTGATAACCAGGTAATTAAAGCCAAGAAGAAATGTTTATTTTAAGACGCCTCTGTCTCTTTTCCTCCCGATAGATACTTTTGCATTGAATTTCAAAGCCTTGTCAGCTTCTTAAAGTACCAGATGTAAACGATACTAAATGCCCTTAATAACCCTTACCCTCCTGCAAGTTAACTGAGAAGGAACTACTTACAGAAATGGGCTGTAGGCCAAGTGTGGAACAGAGGGGGCCGTTTACTCTCCTCCCCATAATGGTAATTTTCTAGTTCACAAATTCCCTTGGTAGTTGAAGACAGCTTTTCCATTTTCACCTGTATTTTGGTCTGAAACATATTCATTTGGAATATGATAATATTTGAAATCTCCAGTCTCAGATTCAATAACTATAAGATTTCAAAGCTAAGAAGTGTAAGTCTGTTGCGATAAAAATTCCAATAACTAAACACTGTTAACTCTACGTACAGCAAATTCCCAGGGAGACAAAGGTGGACAGTTGCTATGATTCCATTAATTTGAATTACTTTTGTAATAAACCCCAGATTTCCAGTCCTAGAGCAAGAAAGGTTTCTGAGTGCCATTTCACTAGGATTTCCAAAGAGCACTCATGTTTTAGACCCAAAGTCCTGGAGGAATCCCAAGGCAGGCTCTTGCTGCCTGTTTTTTTTTTTTTTGAGACAGGGTTGTTACCCAAGTTGTAAAACTTGGTTACCCAAGTTGTAAAACTGTAATTCTGTTACCCAAGTTGTAAAACTGTAATGCAGTGGCATGACCGTGCCTCATGCAGCCTCAACTGCCTCCCAAGTAGCTGGGATCACACGTGTGCACCACCATGCCCAGTTAATTTTTTTTAATTTGTAGAGACAGGGCCTCGTTATGTTGCCCAGGCTGGTCTCTAACTCCTGGGCTCAAGTGATCCTCCCGCCTCAGCCTCCCAAAGCGCTGGGATTATATAGGCATGTGCCACCACGCCTGGCTGGCTCTTGCTGCTTTTAAGAAGTGAGAGAGAAAGGCATCAAATGAGCTCATTTCTGACTCTCTGTCTTTTTTTTTTTTGCGGGGGGACGGAGTCTCGCTCTGTCACCAAGCTGGAGTACAGTGCCAGGCTGGAGTACAGTGCCAGGCTGGAGTGCAGCGCCAAGCTGGAGTGCAGTGCCAGGCTGGAGTGCAGTGCCAGGCTGGAGTGCAGTGGCGGGATCTTGGCTCACTACAACCTCTGACTCCCGGGTTCAAGCAATTCTCCTGCCTCAGCCTCCCAAGTAGCTGGGATTACAGGCGTGTGCCACCACGCCCAGCTAATTTGTGTATTTTTAGTAGAGATGGGGTTTCACCATGTTGGCCAGGCTGGTCTCAATGTCCCGAACTCGTGATCCGCCCACCTCGGCCTCCCAAAGCGCTGGGATTATAGGCGTGAGACACCGCACCAGGCCTGACTCTCTCTTATTAACTGCCTTTGTTTACGGAAACCTCCTTGACTTCCTTGTTTATAAAATGGCAACACAGAAAGGGAGCCCTAAACACTTCATGCAGGAAGTAAGGTAACGTGGCGAGCTGCCATTGACGGTCCCTCAGTGGGGGCCAGGCTCTGTCCTAAGTCCTGTAACTGCATGATGTGCACAGCCACTTGTGGGAGATACTAAACCATCCCCGCTGCACATACCAGGCAGCACAGAATAGGGGCAATGGCGGGCTTACTTTCACAGCGTGGTGAAGAGGATTAAGTGAGTTAGTATTTGTGAAGCACCTACTTAGAGATATATAAGGGTTTGATAAAGAAAATTAATGGGTGAAGTAACTAGGATTTCAGATTTAAGTAGCATATGAAAATTTGGTCTTTGAAGACCAAATTTTGAACTCCTAAGTATAGCTGACTTTACATACATGGGGGGAAATAAGAAAAGATATATAAATTGTCAAAAATATTAATTCCTTTACTTGGTCCTTCCAACCACCCTCCAATTACATTGGAAGTGGCAAGCACTATATTCAGCTAATGTTAATTTTTAAAGGACCTTACTTGTTTCCCAAATCTTTTAAGGTTTGATATTTTACTTGGCCCAACCCCAAGAGGCAGGACTCATCATTTCCCTTTCACAGCTGGGAAACTGCTCAAGGTTGAGCTGAGAGGGATGAGGCCAGAACTCGATACCATGTCTTCTGACACCAAGTTTTAACACCCAGTCCTCTGCTCTTTCCTCTGAGTCCTGCGGCAGCTCCCTGGTGCCACCTGATTCTAAGAAAAGCTGATAACAGGAGAATAAGGGAAATTCTGGAGCCTTGACCCCAGGCGAGAAGTCATGCTCAATTCTGTCGCTCAGCCATGAATAAGGAATTCAGGTCACATAGGCACGTGCATCCCTGAATGAATAGTGCATAAACAACAGCCCCTTACATTTCAACATTGGTGGCTTCTTCCCACAGCAAACACAGACCACAGTGAAATGTTAGCCCAGCTCAGGGAAAACAGTGCATGCAACCCCCAGAAGGTCAAACTTAGGAAAGACACAGACCAGGTCTGGAAGCCATGCTCTTTAACCGATAGAGGAAAATAGGAATAATATTAATAATAATACCCTTATAAAAGCAACTTTTGGTTTTGAACATAGAATGAAAACTTATTCCCAAACCACTTTTCTTTTTTTTTTTTTTTTGAGACGAGTGTCACTCTGTCGCCCAGGCTGGAGTGCAGTGGTGCGATCTCAGCTCACTGCAAGCTCTGCCTCCTGGGTTCAAGCAATTCTCTGCCTCAGCCTCCTGAGTATCTGGGATCACAGGCACCCACCACCACACCTGGCTAATTTTCATATTTTTAGTAGAAACTGGGTTTAACCATCTTGGCCAGGCTGGTCTTGAACTCCTGACCTTGTGACCCACCCGCCTTGGCCTCCCAAAGTGCTGGGATTACAGGTGTGAGCCACCGCACCCGGACTTTTCTTTTTTTTTGAGATGGAGTCTCGCTCTGTCACCCAGACTGGAGTGCAGTAGTGTGATCTCGGCTAACTGCAACCTCCGAAAGTGATTCTCCTGCTTCAGCCTCCCAAGTAGCTAGGATTGCAGTGCCTGCCACCACCCCCAGCTGATTTTTTGTATTTTTAGTAGAGATGAGGTTTCACCATGTTGGCCATGCTGGTCTCAAACTCCTGACCTCAGGTGATCCACCTGCCTCGGGCCTCCCAGAGTGCTGGGATTATAGGCTTGAGTCACCACGCCTGTCCAAAACAAAAATTTTTTAAAAATAAATAAAAATACAACAGTTAGCCGGGTGTGGTGGCAGGCACTTGTAATCCTAGCTACTTGGGAAGCTGAGACAGAAGAACCACTTGAACCCGGGAGGCAGAGGTTGCGGTGGGCCTGGGCGACAAGAGCGCAACTCTGTCTCAAAAAAAAAAAAAAAAAAAAAAATTAACAAATGGGAGGGAGGGAACCAATCTCCCATGCAGAATAATTCCGAATAATTTATGTAGATGCTGCACCCTGAAGGAGGTGGTGAATGCATCCCTATCCCCTAGGTATGGGCTACACAGTGACTTCCTGCCAAAGAGCACAGCATGGGAGGAGGAGAAAGAGCAACTTCACAGCAGAGGAACCTGCTGTGCCTGGTGATCAAGGTCAACTTCAACAGTGAAAAGTCCTGGCTGTGCACAGTGGCTCACGTCTGGAATCTCAGCACTTTGGGAGGCTGAGGTGGGAGGACTGCTTAAGCCCAGGAGTTTGAGACCAGCCTGGGCAATAGGTGAGACCCAAAGAAAAGTCCTGATGACAGTATGTCCAGTATGTGCCCTTGATATGATGTGACAGAAATGGCACTTTACTTCTGTGGTCCTCCTCTGAAAAAAACCCATAACCTCAGTCGAATTAGGAGAAAAACATCAGAGAAATCTCAATTGAGGGACGTTCTACAAAATACCTGACCAGTATTCCTCAAAATTGTCAAAGTCATCAAAAACAGGGAAGTCTGAGAAACTGTCACAGCCAAAGGGAGCCTAAGGAAACACGGGGACTCAATGTCATACGGGATCCTGAAGCCGAAAGAAGACATGACAGAAAAGCTAAGGCCGGGCGCCAGGGCTCACGTCTGTGATCCCAGCACTTTGGGAGGCCAAGGTGGGAGGATTACGTCATGTTTGGAGTTCGAGGCCAGCCTGGTGAACATGATAACCCTGTCTCTACAAACAAATTTTAAAAATTAGCCGGGCATGATGATTCATGCTTGTAGTCCCAGCTGCTCAGGAGGCTGAGGCAAGAAGATCACTCAGCCCAGGAAGTAAAGGCAGCAGTGAGCTGTGATCATGCTACTGCATTCCAGAGCAAGACCTTATCTCCAAACAAACAAACAAAAAGGTGAAAATATAAAGATCTTAAACGTTTACGGGTAAGCTTCAGTTATCCAAGTTCAAATATGTATAAAACCTAATTTCCTGTGCCTAGCAAAGAAGTGAGGTGGTATTATCTTCACATCTGGTGGCCAGTATGGTAGGTTTTGAAATTTAGTTATGAGTTCATTAAACAAACACTTTAGTCTCTTACGTGCTGTATCAGGGGTGGGCAAATTATCCCTGGCACGCACGTCAGTTCTGGCCCACAGCCTGTTTCTGTATGGCCCACAAGCTGAGATGGTTTTTTCATTTTTAAATGGTTGAAAATAACCAAAAAGACAATAGTGATTGTGACTCATAAAAATTATACAAAATTCTAATTTCAGTGTCCAAAGATAAAGTTTTCCTGGACAAACATGGTGGCCCACGCCTGTAATCCCAGCATTCTGGGAGGCCGAGGTGGGCAGATGACTTGAGGTCAGGAGTTCAAGACCAGCCTAGCCAACATGGCAAAGCCCTGTCTCTATTAAAAATACAAAAATTAGGCCGGGCGCGGTGGCTCAAGCCTGTAATCCCAGCACTTTGGGAGGCCGAGACGGGCGGATCACGAGGTCAGGAGATCGAGACCATCCTGGCTAACACGGTGAAACCCCGTCTCTACTAAAAATACAAAAAAAAAACTAGCCGGGCGAGGTGGCGGCGCCTGTAGTCCCAACTACTCGGGAGGCTGAGGCAGGAGAATGGCGTGAACCCGGGAGGCAGAGCTTGCAGTGAGCTGAGATCCGGCCACTGCACTCTAGCCTGGGGGACAGAGCGAGACTCCGTCTCAAAAAAAAAAAAAAATACAAAAATTAGCCAAGCATGGTGACACACATCTGTAATCCCAGTTACTCAGAACACTGAGGTGGAAGAATCGCTTGAACCTGGGAGATGGAGGTTGCAGTGAGCCAAGATCATGTCACTGCACTCCAGCCTAGGCGACAGAGCAAGACTCTGTCTCGAAAAAAAAAGTTTTCCTGTACGGGTGCAGTGGCTCAAGCCTGTAATCCCAACACTTTGGGAGGCTGAGGTGGATGGATCATGTTGGCCACCAGCCTGGCCAACATGGTGAAACCCCATCTCTACTAAAAATACAACAATTAGCTGGGTGTGGTGGTGCGCAGCTGCGATGCCAGCTAGGCAGAAGGTTGAGGCACAAGAATCACATGAACCCGGGAGGCAGAGGTTGCAGTGAGCCAAGATCTCGCCACTGCACTCCAGCCTCTGTGGCAGAGTAAGACTCTGTCTCAAAAACAAACAAACAAACAAACAAAACACACAAACAGAAACAAAAAAGGCCAGGCGTGGTGGCTCATGCCTATAATCCCAGCAGTTTGGGAGGCTGAGGCAGGCGGATCACTTGAGGTCAGGAGTTCGAGACCAGCCTGGTCAACATGGTGAAATGCTGTCTCTACTAAAAATACAAAAATTAGCTGATGTGGTGGTGCAAGGCTGTAATCCCAGCTATTTGGGAGGCTAAGGCAGGAGAATCACTTGAACCTGGGAGGTGGAGTTTGCAGTGAGCTGAGATCATGCTACTGTACTCTGCCCTGGGTGACAAAGTGAGACTCCATCTCAAAAAAAAAAAAAAAAATTCAAAAAACAAAGATAAAGTTTCATGGAACGCAGCCACATCCATTTACACATATATTGTCTATGGCTGTTTAGTCCTATGTGGCAGAGATGAGTAGCTGAGACAGAGACTGGCTGGCCCTAGAAACCTAAAATATTTACTCTGTGGTTGGGTGCAGTGGCTCATGCCTGTAATCCCAGCCCTCTGGGAGGCCAGCAGGTGGATCACCTGAGATCAGGAGTTTGAGACCAGCCTGACCAATATGGTGAAACCCTGTCTCAACTAAAAATACAAAAATTAGCCAGGCGTGGTGGCACGCAACTGTAGTCCCAGCTACTCTGGAGGCTGAGACAGGAAAATCGCTTGAGCCCAGGAGGCAGAGGTTGCGGTGAGCCAAGATCGCACCACTGCACTCCAGCCTGGGCGACAAAGCAAGACACCATCTCACGAAAAAAAAAAAATTTTTACTGTGATGAGACCGGAAAGTGGGTGAAATTTCCCTGGATGATGCACAGGAGGAGTGAACGTCTAAGACAGCATCCTGGGGAACATTAAGATTTACGTGGCAGGCAGAGGAAGAGAACATCAGAGGAGACTGAGAAGGAGGAAGGGATGGCCAATGGTCAAGTGAACCCCAAATACATCCATCGGATTCAGCAACAGTGACCACAAGTGGCCTGCGTCTTTATGTCTTACCAAACCATCCAAGGTGGCCTGCAGTTCCTCACAGAGCTTCTCCAGTTCCTCGTTATATTCCAGACACACCTTTTCTTCATTTTCCTTCAAGACTGGGCTGCTGCTGTCTAGTTCTATCTTGTCTTTATTCCTAAACAAAATAGAAAATAATGTGTACAAAATATACTCTCTATAAACTCTTTAAGCTTGCCTTATTTCCTTATAATAAATTTTGCAAACCTCTATATCCACATAGTTACGTGGGACATTTTGCATAAGCATTGTTCTTTCATGTCATTATGATATAAATTCAGTTATTATTTATATATGCAATGGATATGTCCATTGGTCACTCAATTTTGCACCAAAATAAGTCAGTTAAATTCAGCCATGACAGCTGGTTTTGATGGCTCATGCCTGTAATCTCAACACTTTGGGGGGGTGGATGCGGGAGGACTGCTTGAGTCCAGGAGTTTGAATCCAGCCTGAGCAACATAGTGAGACCTCATCTCCACAAAAATTAAGAGTAAAAATTAGCTGGGCATGGTGGGACACACATGTTGTCCTAGCTACTTAGGAGGGTGAGGTGGGAGAATCACTTAAGCCCAGGAAGTCAAGGCTGCAGTGAGCCGTTATCGCACCACTGCATTCAGCCTGTGCAAAAGAGCAAGACTGTCTCAAAAAAAAAAAAAACAAAAATAAACCAACATTCAGCTGTGTGGCATCCTTGGCACAGGGCATGGTGCTGGATGTACAAAGATGAACAAGACATGGATCATTTCCTCAAAGAGTTCACAATCCAGGAATACAGGCATGCCTCATTTTACTATGCTTCACCTTACTGAGTTTCACAGATAATGCATTTTTTACAAATTGAAGGTCTGTGGCAACCCTGTGTATGTATGTACAGCAAATCAACCAGCGCCGTTTTTCCAATAGTATGTGCTTACTTCATGTCTCTGTATCATATTTTGGTAAATCTTACAATATTTCAAACTTTTTCATTATTATATCTATGATCTGTGATTGATAATCTTTGATATTACTAGTTTGTTTTGAGGTGCCATTACCATGTTCATATGTAAAAGCGAGCTTAATGAATGAATATTGTGTGTTCTGACTGCTCCACTGACTGGCTGCTCCCATTTCTCCCCATCTCCTTGGGCCTCCCTATTTCCTGAAATAGGAGGATATTGAAATCAAGCCAATTAATAGCCCTACATTGGCCACTAAATGTACAAGTGAAAGGAAGAGTTGCATATCTCTCATTTTAAATCAAAAGCTATACTTTGGCCAAATTAAGAAACAAAAATATTAAAAGCTGGAAATGATTAAGCTTAGTGAGGAAGGCATGTCAAAAGCTGAGATAAGGGGCCAGGTACGGGGGCTCACGCCTGTAATCCTAGCACTTTGGGAGGCCGAGGCGGGTGGATTGCCTGAGCTCAGGAATTTAAGACCAGCCTAGGCAACATGGTGAAACCCCATTTCTACTAAAATACAAAAGAAATTAGCTGGGCGTGGCAGCATGCACCTGTAGTCCCAGCTACTTGAGAGGCAGAGGCAGGAGAATTGCTTGAACCCAGGAGCGGAGGTTGCAGTGACCCAAGATTGCACCATTGCACTCCAGCCTGAGCGACAGAGCGAGACTCCATCTGTACCAAAAAAAAAAAAAAAGCTAAGATAAGCCAAAAGCTAGGCCTGTTGTGTCAAACAGTTGGCCAAGTTCTGAAGGCAAAAGAAAAGTTATTGAAGAAAATTAAAGGTGCTACTCCAGTGAACATGTGAATCATCATTCACATGAACCAGCCTTAGCGCAGATATGGAGAAAGTTTGAGGGGTCTGCACAGAAGAGCAAAACAGACACAGCATTCCCTTAAGTCAAAGCCTAATCCAGAGCAGGACCCTCACTCTCTTCAATTCTGTGAAGGCTGAGAGACATGAGGAAGTTACAGAAGAAAAATTTGAGACTAGCAGGATTTGGTTCATGAGGTTTAAGGACAAAAGCCATCTCCATAACATAAAAGTACAAGGTGAAGCTGCAAGCGGTAATGTAGAAGCTGGAGCAAGTTATCCAGAGGATCTACTCAAGATCAATGATGAAGGTAGCTACACGATATGACAGATTGTCAATGTAGATGAAACAGCCTTCTATTAGAGAACATGTCAGCCAAGACATTCACAACTACAGAGAAGTCAATGACAGGCTTCAAAGCTTCAAGAGACAGGTTGACCTTCTCATTAGGGGATATTGCAGTTAGTGACTTCAAGTTGAATCCAATGCTCATCTACCATTCTCAAACTCCTAGGGCCCTTAAGAATGATGTTCAATCTACTCTGCCAGTGGAAAAAGCAAGAGAACCAGAACTAGAAGCGGGGTCTGAAGATGGGACTGAATTGCTGCAATCTCATGGGAAAACTTGAACAGATGAGTTGTTTCTTATGGATGAGCAAAGAAGGTGGTTTCTTGAGATGGAATCTATTCCTGGGGAAGATGCTGTGTACATTGTTGAAATGACAACAAAAGATTGAGAACACTACATAACTTAGTTGATAAACCAGTGGCAGAGTTTGAGAGGTCTAATGTGGGTAAACACTATTAAATAGCAATGAGAAAGAACAGAACCAGAATAGTGGCTCTACATTACATGGATGGCTTCCATGTTGAAAGACAGTGAGACATGGATGGGTGCAGTGGCTTACACCTATAATCCCAGCACTTAGGGAGGCTGAGGTGGGCGGATCACCTGAGGTCAGGAGTTCGAGACCAACCCGGCCAACATGGTGAAACTCGGTCTCTACAAAAAATACAAAAATTAGCCGAGTGTGGTGGCACATGCCTGTAATTCCAGTTCCTCAGGAGGCTGATGCAGGAGAATTACTTGAACCTGGGAGGCAGAGGTTGCAGTGAGCTGAGATTGTACCATTGCACTCCAGCCTGGGGGATAGAGTGAGACTCGTCTCCAAAAATAAAAAATAGAAAAAGAAAGTGAGACATAAAGGAAACACTAACATATGTTTTTTGTTTATGTAAAATCCAAAAACGGACAAAAAGAATCCATGGTAGTTTTTTCCGTATCAGCTATGTAATGTGTCAACATCATAGCAAAGTTTGAGGAAGGCACAGGTCATACATGAGCATGAAAATCCAATCATCACGCCTATGAACTACAAAAGAATCAAAGGATCTACGGTTTTAAAAATCAGAATAGGCCGGACACGGTGGCTCAAGCCTGTAATCCCAGCACTTTGGGAGGCCGAGACGGGTGGATCACGAGGTCAGGAGATCAAGACCATCCTGGCTAACACGGTGAAACCCCGTCTCTACTAAAAAATACAAAAACTAGCCGGGCGAGGAGGCGGGCGCCTGTAGTCCCAGCTACTCGGGAGGCTGAGGCAGGAGAATGGCGTGAACCCGGGAGGCAGAGCTTGCAGTGAGCTGAGATCCGGCCACTGCACTCCAGCCTAGACTACAGAGGAAGACACCCTCTCAAAAAAAAAAAAAAAAAATCAGAATAGCCAGGCGTGGTGGCTCACACCTGTAATCCCAGCACTTTGGGAGGCTGAGGAAGGTGGCTCATGTGACGTCAGGAGTTCGAGACCAGCCTGACTAACATGGTGAAACCCTGACTCTACTAAACATACAGTAATTAGCCGGGTGTGGTGACAGGCGCCTGTAATCCCAGCTAGTCTGGAGGCTGAGGCAGGAGAATCGCTTGAACCCAGGCGGTAGAGGTTGCAGTGAGCCAAGATTGCGCCATCGCACTCCAGCCTGGGCAACAGAGTGAGACTTCGTCTCAAAAAAAAAAAAAGGAATATAATTTTGTATCATGTGTCATCTTACCACTTGCTTTTTTTGCTTAATATTTTATTTTCAAATTTATTCATGTTGATATTTCCCCAATTATGAAGGGTGAAAAACTTAGAGCATGAAAAACCGTTATGTACTTACAATAAACTGATTTTCAAGTTGGCAATATTATTTGCAGTGGTAAAGCCTGCATCACTGAGGGTTTCCCACCTCAGGATTAAATTATGCCAATCAGCCGCATTGTCCTTAATTTTTCTTGCACTGACAGATAAGACAGGTTTTCTGGGCGTTACAATTCCAACAGTCTTTGCTGATAGGGTATAAAAGAAACAAAATTATTATCATGGAATATACAATCACAGTTGGAGGGCAAATGTCCTCATAATTTTCAACAGTAAAACTATCTCAAATGCTGTATCAACTGGACACATAAATGTGGAAACTACAAAGTCTGAATGAATGTGACAGTTCCTGGAAGAAGACAACATAGAATATTTTTAACATTTTAAGATTCACCAGATATAGCTGAATCCTTTTCTAGCTTAATGGCTCCACAAAATTTTTACCTTAAGCCCTTTGTTTTCCAAAGATTGGAAATAAGGTAAAGTTGTGACTTTCTGCTAAAACTCTTCAATGGCTCAGGTTACCTTCCCTACAGGATAATCTATCTAGCCCTGACTCCTGAGTACTTCCACTGTCTAGTCTCAGGCACTCTGATACTTTAAATTTGTTCAGAGTGGCATGGCTCATGAGTGCTAATCATTTCAAGACACTGAGACAACAGAGATGCAGAGTTGATCATGATGCTGCCATGGCCCTGCTTGGACATCAGGAGGAAGTCCGAAGTCCTTCCAGACCTAGCTACCCCTCCGCATCAATACGTACATCAACCCACACATTGGCCTCCCGTCAATCTCCAGTGAAAATGAACTACTGGCAGCTCTTGAAAAGCTGAGGTGCCTGCAGGCCTTTGCACGTGTTCTCTCTGCAGGAAAGCTCCTTCCTTCCTCAGGCTCATGACGCCTATCCTCCAAGATGTACCCGGATCCCGGGTACCTGCTGCCTGTGGGAAGCAACCCCCAGACCACCAAGAGCCAATTCAGGTTGTTTGTTTTCCCCCAGCCCTCCGGTGCCCTCTCGCCTTCTCTACTTTGAACCCCGCGAAGGCTTCTCACGGCCCACAGGATAAGGTCCCCTTGAGGAATCCAGGACACACAACAGCTAGATGGTTTGACATCTCGAGTCAGAAGACCACACTGCCTGCGTCTGAATCCCACCTCTGCCAGCTGTGAGATCTTGGGCAACTTAATGTACCTTTCAGAGCCTCAACATTTTCATCTGTAAAATGGGAATAAAAATAGTATCTACTTCATAGGATTGCTGAGATTAGATAATATATGTGAAGCTGTGAGGCCTGGCACATGGCAAAAACCTAGTATCTCACCTGTTAGCTCAAGGCCTCTACTATCCAAGCTCTGCCCATACCTTCAGCTTCACCCTTTCCCACTTGCCCTCTGTGCCTCAGAGCTGGCTCTGTACAAGTTCTGACTTTGCCCTGGAATGTTTTTCCTATCTGTGTGTGTCCCCACTCCCCTGCCTCAAACTCAGTATCCTCACTTTTAAATATCATATTGATTTATCATTCATTCTTTACTTAAACAACAAATATTTGCTTACTGTCTACAATATGCCAGGCGTGGGGGAATGAAGTGATTGAATAAGACAGATCAGGACCGTTTTCATGGAACTTACTTTCCAAAGGGGAGGCAGATAATAAACAATTAAATGGCCACGATCGGTTCAGATCATGGTAAGTGTATGTGGAAAATGAAACAGGGTCTTGTGTTAGTGTGACCCCCTGAGAAGGTATCATTCAGGCTGAGATCTGAATGATGAAAAGCCAGAAAAAGGGTAGGTCAGTAGTATGTGCCCTAATTATGAGAATGAGGTTAGTGAGTTCAAAAAACAGAAAACAAAACAAAATAAAACAAACAAACAAAAAAAACCAGTGTGCTGGAATGAAATGGACAGAAAAGAACTAGTGGGTGAGGAGGTGATCAGACAACTAGAACCTAATAGCTTAAGATAAGAAGTTTGGACTTTAAGTATTAGACTGGTGCAAAAGTAACAGGTCTTGCCACAACTTTTAATGGCCAAAACTGCCATTACTTTTGCACCAACCTAATACAATGGGGAGTGAGCAATGAGCTCTGGGTAGGGCAGTGAAATTATCTGATTTAGGTTTTTAGAAAGCCATTTCCACAGAGAAGTATTCCTGGATCCCCCAAGTTGGGTTAGGACTCACCAGTAGATATGTGGAACATCCTGTAATTCTGCTATCACGATATTCATCGGTGGAGTGTATTTGCTTGTTTAATGTCTATATTCCCTGCTAAACTGGAAATTCGACTAGGGTAGGAACTATGTCTTGTTCTCTTTCAAACCTTCCACACATAGGAGGCTTTGCATAAAATGAGGTAAATGGAGGAATAGCTCTTACCACCTGTTTTATAATTGTCTAAGGGTTTTCCCCCCAACAGGAGATTCTGAGGGCAGGATCATATCTGATTTATGGTCAGCCTGACTCATACTGGGCACATATTTAGGAACCAAAAACATAACTGACTTCAAGAAACTTAAGGGCCAGTAAAGACAGACCAGTCATCAGCGTCACAGGACAGGGCAGGGTGAGGGCACAGTGGCTAAGTTACTTATCCCCTCTGAGCCTCTACTCCCCATCTGCAAAATGGGATTGACATTACTTCATGGGACCACTGTGAAGTTCAAATGAGATGATCCACTTCAAGTACTTGGAGCAGCACTCAGCAGACTGAGCACTAGGCGAAAGCCAGCTTTCATTACAAGCAGAATGTTCTGACTGAAGGCAGTTCAGACAGGAGTTTCTGGAGGAGCTGAGCATGCAAGGCTTGGCACCCAGTGAACTCTGTTAGTGCTAATTTATAGTGACAATAATTACAATTTGGGTGTCTGATCTGCTGACACTCATTTGCGTATATCGTCCCGTTCATCTGTCACTCCACATGTGAAAAAGCGGAGGCTCGGCAAAACTGTCTCCCGAGCAGCCTGCAGAGGCTGCGCAGGGCCTGCGGGCTAGGCTGCGGCAAGGCATCAGACCTCCATTTAACCTCATTTAATCCGGGGAGCTCCTGAGCTTCTGGCCCAACCTGCGGCCCAAGCAGTAACATTCACAGCTACTCTGCCCCGGGAAAGGAACCGATCTCACGCACCTTCCATGCGGTCGGCAGATATCCCTAGAAGAAGAGGCGAAGCCCCACCCACCCCCGCCGGAAACGCATTTGCGTCACGTCCGCCCCGCCCGCTGCTACTTGTGGCTCTGCCGCTCTAGCCCCCGGCGGAGCCAGCTGCTGCTCTTCGGTGCTGGCCCAGGTGCCGGCCCCGTTGCCCAGGGAACGGGCTCCCGGCAGCCCCCGCGGCCCGGAGTCCATCCCCGCCTCCTCCGGCCCGGTGGGGCTGACGAGTCCGGAGGGGCTGCCGCGGGAGGTGAGTCCGGCGACGCCGCAGGCTGCCCCGACGCCCCCGACGCCTGGCCCCTAGCCCCGTCCTCCGCCTCCCCCGGGCCACTCTTCCCTTGCCTCAGCCCCGCAGGGTCTCCATGCCCGTCCGCCCTGTCTCCCTCGCCCGCGGTCTCGCCCGCGCGGAGTGGCGGACACTAAATGCCACAACATACGGAGCGCCTGGCTCGCCGGCCGCGGAAGCCGGCGGTCCGCAGCGGGGAGCAGGGGCCGCCCGCCCCTCCTCCGGCCTCCGCCGCGCGCCGCGTGCCCTCGGTCCCACCCTGTACCCCGGCTGCCGGGCTGGCCGCGGGCTGTGCTCCTTTGCCTTAGGATTGACGTCGCGTTCTGCCCCCAACTCGCAGCCCGCGTCCTTTACATCCGCCCACCGGCGCGTGGCCCCAGGCCTTGACACTCACCTTTCCCAACCCTATTTGAAGGCCTGGGAGGCAGAATAGGTAGTAAGGGTTAAAGAATGGGGTGTCCTGGAGTCAGACCCGGGCAGGTCACAGCGGCACCTTCCTCGCTCTGTGCTGGGGCAAGTGCCCTACCTCACGCCGCTCCGGTTTCATCACCAGTGGAATGGAGCTGAGAATAGTTTCTTCCTCTGGCTTGGTGAGAGGATTAAATGGGTCAGTGCATGTAAAGTTAAGAATGGTGCCTGCCGCTGTACATTTCAGTAAAGGGGAGCCTCTGCCGTCATTTGTGCTAGCCTGCCTTCTCGCCCTCTAGTCCGTTCTGATATGTCTCTGACTTCTCATGACTTTAGTTACTCCTTCTCTACTTCCATTTCTCTTCCCTGCACTTTTTTCTTCCTCTCTTTCTTATTGGGATTCAGGAATTTTATTCTGTTCTGTGACTTATGTTCCATTTGTTGGCAGAATGTGGAATACCAAACTGGGTGCATTCTTTTCTCATCTACTGGAGTGATCAGTTGCACTTGTTGACTGCCTCCTTGCAGCCAAGGTCTTGTAAACAGAGTTCTGGGAAATCCGCAAACGCAAATCGCGGGCATAGGTAGAATCTGGGAATGAAGCCACTGTAGCTGCTTGTGATCACCAGTGATTCCTGGTCTTTTAAGCTGCAGGACTTTGTGTTTTCTCACACCCAGCTATAATGTACCTTGATAAACCTCTCACCTTGTTTTTGTTGTTGTTGTTGTTAACCTGACTTACGTCCCATGTTGATTGTTATTTGGCCATCGTATGCCAGCCACTGTGCCAGGCTGGATCTAGGGATGCTGTGGTGAACCAGACAGACCCGGTCACTGCCTCAGGGAGATCATGGTCTGGCCTTTGAACTTTAAAAGAGAACTAAGTGCAGGTGTAGGGGACACACAAATTGACTGCCTTGGAAAACCAGTGGTGGGGAAGATGGAATGAGGATAACCCTCTTCTGAAGGAGTGACTAGAAAGTAGCTTTTGTTAGGCATCAGCTATATTATACCCACATGTCTTTTTCAATGGAATATTGGCATCTACTGGATTTTTTTTTCCAATTTTTTCTTAAAGAAGTTACACGTAAGTTTGGGGAGAATCTCTTTTCATACTAGCCTCTCTATGAATTGAACAAAATGGCTACTGGAACTTAGTAGGAAGAAAAGGAAGGAAACAGGCATCAGGCAGAGGCAGTTGATTGAACTTGGGAAGATGAGGAATAGATCAGGAAAGGGTTATAATAAAAAGCTTTGGTGTTAAACATGAAGAGATTTCTAGATTCAGTAATGCACAGAGAGCTCAGTAAAGTTAGAAGGGAGTAGTTAGAAGGGAGTAGTTGATGACTTTGTGAATTGCTAAGGTAGAAGGGAGCTGTTACTCAAGATGTATATTCAGTTTAAAATGAATGTATTCTTTGAACCTGGACATAAGAGTTCCACCGAATTTTTGCCACTATTTTATATATATATATATATATATATATTTTTTTTTTTTTTTTTTTTTTTTTTTTTTTGAGACGGAGTCTCGCTCTGTTGCCCGGGCTGGAGTGCAGTGGCCGGATCTCAGCTCACTGCAAGCTCCGCCTCCCGGGTTTACGCCATTCTCCTGCCTCAGCCTCCCCAGTAGCTGGGACTACAGGCGCCCGCCTCGTCGCCTGGCTAGCTTTTTGTATTTTTTTTTTTTAGTAGAGACGGGGTTTCACCATGTTAGCCAGGATGGTCTCGATCTCCTGACCTCGTGATCCACCCGTCTCGGCCTCCCAAAGTGCTGGGATTACAGGCTTGAGCCACCGCGCCCGGCCGCCACTATTTTATATTTAGGGCTGTCATACTTGGGTGAATCTAGCACAGTGCTTTGAGAGAGAGATTCATTCAACAAACATGTATTGAGCATTGATCGTACCATACTCTTTATTGGTCTTTTTAAGCACCACAAAGTACATAGACTAGAAGAACCTAGACAAAGATGACAAAGAGTCCATCGAAGGGGAGAGAAGACAGATAATGATGGTGCTGTGTGATAACTGCCGTCATGGAGTTCTATGAAAGTAGAGAAAGACCAACCAAATATCTGAGGGAATCTATGAAGGCTTCCTGGTGGAGGAGGACTAGTTCTTATAGGGTACATATGAGGGAATAGGGAAGAGGGGAAAGGGACTTCGTTCTGCAGAGACATATAGGTTGTGGTGTGTGCAGGGACTGTGATGGAAAGCTGATGGATGGACAAACAAAATGTGGCCTGTCCGTACAATAGAAGCCTGTTCAGCAACGAAAGGGAACGAAGTACTGATTTGTGCTACAACATGGAGGAACCTTGAGAACATTATGCTAAGTTAAAGCAACCAGACACAAAACACCACATAGTATATGATTCCATTTAAATGAAATGTCCAGAATAGGCAAGCTGTAGACAGAGAGGAGATCAGCGATTGCCCAGGGCTGGGAGAAGAAGCAAGTAGAGGGGTGATTGCTAAGGTAGGAAGTGCACAGTGTGTGGATGAAGAGTGGCCTGAGACGAAGTTAGATATAGACTGTTTTGTCATAATGTCTACTTTCCATGCTTGTGTTAGGCTTTAGCTTGTGACCATTGGGTAGCTGATGGGGATGGGAGCAAGGAAGTGACAAAATTTTGTCTAGAAGATAAATAATTGCCTCAGTCTCATTACATTCCTCCTTAAGAATTTAATACTTTAATAATTAATAGATGTCGTAGCCAGATTTCAAATGTAGATTCTACAATAGGGATACGAATTGTTGCTTCCTAGAGATTTTGGAGAGAATCCTTAAACCATTAGTGTAGTCAGAGCACTCTGATAACATGGTTATTGTACTGCTAAGTGGATGACTTAGACTCTATATTAGTCCTAGCTCCAGTTTTGAGAAATTGGCCATCAGGGTGGCAGTTGGGTGTTAGCAGTCAGCAGTGAAGGCTAGCTGCACCTTCCAGGGTTATGAGATTGATGGGGCTGGTGGGGAAAGGAAGCATAGTAACTTGAAGAATGCCATAGAGTGGTGTTTTGTATTTTTTTAACTGAAATATTCATGACTAAGGAAGCATTATTCATTATATTTTTATTTATTTATTTTTGAGATGGAATAGCACTCTGTTGCCCAGGCTGGAGTGTAATGGCACGATCTTGGTTCACTGCAGCCTCCACCTCCCAGGTTCAAGTGATTCTCCTGCCTTAGCCTCCCAAGTAGCTGGGATTATAGGTGTGTACCACCATACTCAGCTAATTTTTGTATTTTTTAGTAGAGATGGGTTTTGCCATGTTGGCCAGACTGGTCTTGAACTCCTGGCCTCAAGCGATCCTCCCACCTCGGCCTCCCAAAGTGCTGGGATTACAGGTGTGAGCCACTGTGCCTGGCCCAATTTTAAAGATTGGATTGAGACTATTGTTTTGCAGTAAGACCTGAAGTTAACAAATCTTTACCGAGCATCTACTCTGTGCCAAAGATATTATTAGATACTAGAAGTTACCTTGGTAAGCAAGAGAGAATTCATGTTGCTTACGTTCTCATAGAAGAGATGATTTTTAAATGGTTTAGCAAATAAAGCAGTTAAAGATTGTAATGAGAATTATGAAGCGTGTGTGATAGAGGAAAGAAGGGACAGTGGGTACTCTTAAGTGATCTGGTCAGAGAAGGCCTTTTTGTGGTGGTGATATTTAAGCTAGACCCCATGGTTGAGAAGAAGCCAGATAAATGAAGTGAGAAGATCATTCATTCTGCATAGAGGAAATAATGATGAAACCTGAGCAGGACAGAGTGGGTCAGTGGAGCTAGAACTTGGAGGACAAGTGGGGATGGGTAGAGAGGTGACGGGGAGCTGCAAAGGACTTAGACTACATGGGACATTTGGTTTTTATTCTTGGAGCACTGGGGAACAAGTGAGGAGTTTTGAGTAGAATGGGTAGTATGGTCTGATTTCTCTTTGAAGGAACTGATGTTTTCCTTTGTTTTTTGGGGGATAACAGCTTTATTGAGATATAATTTACATGCCACACAGTTCACACATTTGTATGCAATTCCATGGTTTTTACTGTATTCACAGCTATGCAACCATCACTACCTCAATTTTAGAACTTTCTCATCACCCTAAAAGGAAACTCCGTACCCTTCCTCAATACACCCTAACCCCTTCTTCTCCCAGCCCTGGGCAACCACTGCCCTACTCGCTGTCTACAGCTTGCCTATTCTGGACATTTCGTGTACATGGAATCATATACTATGTGGTGTTTTGTGTCTGGTTGCTTTCATTTAGCATAATGTTCTCAGGATTCCTCCATGTTGCAGCATGAATCAGTACTTCACGCCTTTTTATTGCTGAACAGGCTTCCATTGTGTGGATAGAACACATTTTGTTTATCTGTTCATCAGCTGATGGACAGTTAGGTTGTTTTGATATTTTGGCTATTATGAGTGGTGATATTATGAACATTTATCTACAAATTCTTTGTAGACGTGTTATCATTTCTATTGAGCATAAACTTAGGAATATAATTTCTGAGTCATATGGTAACTGACTGGTGGCTGCACCATTTTATTTTTCACCAGCAATGTATACAGTTTTCTCCACATCCTTGCTAACACATGTTCTGTGTTTTTTTAGTAGCCATCCTAGTGGGTGTGAAGTGGTATCTCCTTGTGGTTTTGATTTGCATTTCCCTAACGATTAATGATGCTGAGCGTATTTTCGTGTGCTTATTGGCTTTTTTTTTTTTTTTTTTGAGATGGAGTCTCGCTCTGTCGCCCAGGCTGGAGTGCAGTGGCCGGATCTCAGCTCACTGCAAGCTCCGCCTCCCGGGTTTACGCCATTCTCTTGCCTCAGCCTCCCAAGTAGCTGGGACTACAGGCGCCCGCCACCTCGCCCGGCTAGTTTTTTGTATTTTTTAGTAGAGACGGGGTTTCACCGTGTTAGCCAGGATGGTCTTGATCTCCTGACCTCGTGATCCGCCCGTCTCGGCCTCCCAAAGTGCTGGGATTACAGGCTTGAGCCATCGCGCCCGGCCTTTTTTTTTTTGAAATAGAGTGTTGCTCTGTCGCCGAGGCTGGAGTGCAGTGGCATGATCTTGGCTCACTACAACCTCCACCTCCTGGGTTCAAGTGATTCTCATTCCTTTGGCCTCCTGAGTAGCTGGGATTACAGACATGCACCACTATGCCAACCTAATTTTTGTGTTTTTAGTAGAGACAGGGTTTAACCATGTTGGCCATGCTGGTCTCGAACTCCCAACCTCAGGTGATCCACCTGCCTTGGCCTCCCAAAGTGCTGGGATGATAGATGTGAGCCACTGCGCCCAGCCTTACCGGGCATTGTTTGTCTTCTTCGGAGAAATGTTTCTTAGACCTTGCCCATTGTAAAATTGTCTTTTGTTGTTGTTTTGAGATGAAGTCTTGCTGTGTTGATCAGGCTGGTCTCAAATTCCTGGGTTCAAGCAATCTTCCCACCCAGCCTCCCAAGTAGCTGAGACTGTAGCCATATGACACTGCACCCAGCTTTGAAAATCGTCTTTTATTATTGAGTTTTAAGAGCTTTTTATATATGCTGGGTAAAAGCTCTTATCAGCTTTATAACCAGCAGATATTTTCTTCCATTTTGTGGGTTGTCTTTTTTTTTTTTTTTAATTTTAGTCAGTGTTGTGGATTAGATGTATTTTTACTTTCTTGATGGTGCCCGTTGGAATGCAAGCGCTTTTCATTTCAGTGAAGTCAAGCAGCTAATTTTGACGGCTGACTGAGCCTGGCTTCTAGGGGCAGGCGTGGAAGACCATGGCAGCAGTGTAGGCGAGGGATATGATAGCTTCTACTGTGGCATGGCCACAGAGTTGGTGAGGAGGCGCCAGGCTTGAGGGAGGCTTGGAGATAGGGCTGACGGACTGAGTTGAGAGCTTGTTGTACGGGTGAGGGAAACAGAGGAATTGAGGGTGAATACTAGGATTTCAGCTTGAACAACACTTTTGATTCAAAATGTGGTTATGCTGTTACCTGCCGGACAATTGTGACAGTTCTAGTACCCGCTGGAGCCTAGCAAGGGCAGCCGTGCGCTCCCTCTCTGGGTTCTGAAGTTGCTTTTGGTAGGATTATCACTGAGTGTGCCAAGGAGATGGCCAGGGATTCTGACCTTTTGTAATACCCACTAAGACTTCCTAAGCCACCACAAATAAACATATTATCGGAGTAGAATAGTGCACCTGCTCTGCAAATGCACTTTTGAGGTAAATCCCCTGACTCCATTCTAGCTAGACTGCAGTCTCAAAGCCCTTCCTGTGTAGAGACTGCGAGCTGTCAGTGGATAGCATCAAATCAAGCTGATGGATTCTTGAAAGTTAAATGTCATAATTTTGACAGAGCTACTATAAGGAAAATTATTTTTATTTTTTAAAAAATTTTTATTGATTGATTGATTGATTGTCTTGCTCTTTCGCCCAGGCTGAAGTGCAGTGGCTCGATCATGGCTCACTGCAGCCTCGAACTCCTAGGCTCAGTGGATCTTCCAGGTTCAGTCGATTCTCCGGACTCAACTGATTCTCGTGCCTCAGCCTCCTGAGTAGATGGGACTACAGGCATGCACCACCACACCTGGCTAATTTTTTTGTATTTTTTGTAGAGACAGAATTTCGTCATGTTCCCCAGGCTGGTGTCAAACCTCTGGGCTCGGCCCAGCACGGTGGCTCACGCCTATAATCCCAGCACTTTGGGAGGCCAAGGTGGGCAGATCACAAGGTCAGGAGATCGAGACCATCCTGGCTAACACAGTGAAACCCCGTCTCTACTAAAAAAAAAAATACAAAAATTAGCCGGGCATGGTGGCGGGCGCCTGTAGTCCCAGCTACCCAGGGGGCTGAGGCAGGAGAATGGCTTGAACCCTGGAGGCGGAGCTTGCAGTGAGCTGAGATCGCACCACTACACTCCAGCCTGGGCGACAGAGCGAGACTCCGTCTCAAAAATAAACAAACAAACCAACCCCTGGGCTCAAGTGATCTGCCCACCTCAGCCTCCCAAAGTACTGGGATTACAGATGTGAGCCACTGTGCCTGGCTGAGGAATAACTTTTTTTTTGAGACGGAGTTTCGTTCTTGTTGCCCAGACTGGAGTGCAATGGTGCAATCTCGGTTCAGTGGAACCTCTGCCTTCTGGGTTCAAGCGTTTCTCCTGCCTCAGCCTCCTGAGAAGCTGGGATTACAGGCACCTGCCACCACGCCCAACTAATTTTTGTGTTTTAGTAGAGACAGGGTTTCACCAAGTTGGTCATGCTGGTCTCAAACTCCTGACCTCAGATGATCCACCTACTTCGGCCTCCCAAAGTGCTGGGATTACAGGCATGAACCACCACGCCCGGCCGGTAATGAGATTTTTAAAGGAGGAAATAACATTAGGCAATACTTATTGGTGAAAAGCTCAGCACTTCCGCTTTCTTGCTAGGAGATCTCATCAGCTAAAGCAGATACGAAAGTGCCTTCTAGAGATGGGAGTAGAAGGTGTGAAGGCCAGGACGTGAGAGGTCACGCCTGTTGTAATTAGAAGCAGTTCAGTGTGGCTGGAGGACAGATGAGGGATCCTGGGGTGGCAGAGGCCAGATGACCAAGGTTCTTGTAAGCCAGCGACACTTGGGCTTTAGCAGGAGGAGGATGGGGACCACTGCAGAGTGTTAAGCAAGGGAGTGATGACATCAGCTTTGCACATCAGGAAAATCCCTCTGTTTGCCATGTGGATGGGGGAAGGGAGAGGCGGGCAGATAGCTGGGCACCAGAGAGAGCTGTAGGTGAGAGGCAGTGGTGGCCCGAGTTAGGGGTGACACACTGGAGTGTGTGGGAGATGTACCGAATGGAGAACTGGGGACATGGAGAGGAGAGGAGGAGGGATCGGGGATGATGCCCCTTTTCTGGCTTGGACAGCATGGCCCAAGCAGCTGGTAGAAGATACAAGATAGGTAAGAGTTTTTGACATTGTTCATTTACTCTGTGTTTATAGCTAGGATGTATGTTTTACTAATCCCATTTCAGATGGTAAATGGAGATCTAGAGAGGTTAAACAATTTTTCCAGGGTTCCTCAGGTAATTTTAGGAGTACTAGGATTTGAACTCAGGTCTTTTTCACTTCAGTAGCATTAGCCACTCATTGTACAGTTCTTCCCTGGTGGAAAGAGGGTCAGTTCTGTGGCTGTAGGTCTGAGACCTGGGGGTTGGGTGGGGTGGAACATGGACTTGGATGAAAATTGGATAAGGAGGAGGAGCAGAAAGTCTTAGCAGAAATGTTTGTTGAGTCTGCATTGTTTTCCCCAAATCTAGCACAGGATGGTGACACAGTGGCTCTATGCCTCTTCCTCAGCCCGTCCTAGACACTCTTTCTGCCAGGAGGACAGTTTTGCTGGGAACTGGCCTCAGCCTGCTCCTCCTATCTGAATGGTGGGTGAATGACAGGCAAGCCTGGTGCTAAGCCCATCCAGAGGCCCCCAGATAGGGAGATAGCTTGGATTCTCTTGTGCCCGCTGGGGCCTTCCTGGGCAACTGGCCCCCAGACGTGGCTGTCCTGACTCATCCGGGTGCCATGGCTTATGGGCCTCTAGAAGTCCTTTGGAAAAGCGTGTGTGAGGCATAAATTGATATGAACATTCTTCAAGGCAGTTTGGCAATACATATTTTTTTTAATTCAACATTTTCACCTCCTGAAGTGTACTCCAAGAATATGCTTGAATATATGTCTGTTGTTTATGATGGTGAAATTAAAATCTTTTGGTTGAGAAAATTTTGGTTTATCCATACAGTGTGTCCTCTGCAGTTTTTCTGTGTAGTATAGTCACTAAAAATCACATTCTAGGGGAATGTTTAATGACATGGAGGATACTTAGGATTTATTAAGTGAAAAAGTCTGTGAGTGTTCATATATGTTTTTATATATGTGTATGTAGCTATCTATGTATATGGCATATCTCAGTATGATGAGATTGTGACTTTTCTTTACTTCTTTGTCCTTTTATTTTGAGACAGGGTCTCACTCTGTCACCTAGGCTGAAGTACAGTGGTGTAATGAGCTCACTGCAACCTTGATCTCCTGGGCTCAAGCGATTCTCTGTGCACCACCATACCTAGCTAATTTTTGTATTTTTTGTAGAGTCAGGATCTTGCTATGTTTCCCAGGCTGGTCTCAAATTTCTGGCTTCAAGTGATCTACCCATCTTGGCCTCCCAAAGTGCTGGCATTATTACAGGTGTGACCCACCGCACCCAGCCTTCTCTCCTCTCCTCTCCTCTCTTCTTTTCTTTTTTTTTGAGACGGAGTTTCATTCTTGTTGCCCAGGCTGGAGTGCAGTGGCACGATCTCGGCTCACCGCAAACTCAGTCTTCTGGATTCAAGCGATTCTCCTGCCTCAGCCTCCCGAGTAGCTGGGATTACAGGCATGTGCCACCGTGCCCGGCTGATTTTGTATTTTTAGTAGAGATGGGGTTTCTCCTTATTGGTCAGGCTGGTCTTGAACTCTCAGCCTCAGGTGATCTGCCCCCCTCGGCCTCCCAAAGTGCTGGGGTTCACAGGTGTGAGCCACCGTGCCTGGCCTTCTTTGTACTTTTCTGTATTAACAAATTTTTGAGACTGGGCATGGTGGTTCACACCTGTAATTCCAGCAAGGCTGAGCTTGGTGGCTCAAGCCTATAATCCCAGCACTTTGGGAGGCCAAGGTGGGCGGATCACCTGAGGTCAGGAGTTCAGGACCAGTATGATCAACATGGTGAAACCCTGTCTCTACTAAAAATACAAAAATTAGCCAGGCATAGTGGCGGGTACCTGTAATCCCAGCTACTTGGGAGGCTGAGGCACCAGAATCGCTTGAACCTGGGAGGCGGAGGTTGCAGTGAGCCAAGATCATGCTACTGCACTCCAGCCTGGGCGACAGAATGAGTCTCAGAAAAAAAAAAAAGCAAATTTTTGATAGTGAGCATTTATAACTGTTATAAAAAGTTAAATAAATTATGGCATATCAATGTGTATAAGTATGTATGTCTGCACTCTTTAAGGAAACAAAGCCTTTACTATTTCTGTGCCTTGGAAAGAAGAATGAGAAATTTCCACACCCATGAAGTGGAGAAACATTCATGTCTAATGTTTGGGGATTGCAGGAAAAGAAAAATGGAAGTAACTATGATGCCTACTTCTTGGTCTTTTTTTTGTCTCTCTCTCTTTTTGGTGAGGATTTAATGGGTTCATGTGCTAAGAACAGTTTGTATTAAGTGCGGACAGTTTTCAACTTACAAGGTTTCAACTTACTATTTTTTGACTTTAAGATTGAACGAAAACAATACCATTCAGTAGAAACCATATTTCAGGTAACCATACAACCATTCTGTTTTTCACTTTCAATATGTTATTAAATAAATTACATGAGATATTCAACACTTTATGATAAAATAGGCTTTGGTTAGGTGATTTTGCCCAGCTCTAGGTTACCGTAAGTATTCTAATCTCACATTTAAGTTAGGCTAGGCTAAACTAAGATGTTTGGCAGGTTAGGTGCATGAAATGTATTTTTACTTATATTTTCAGCTTAGGATGGTTTTATTGGGACGTAACCCCATTGTAAGTTGAGAAGCATCTGTAAAAACATGAGCTATTCCCATTATTATTACTGCAAAAGAGGTTGGATTGGGTTCGTAAGTATCACAGAGGAATGCAATTATTATTATTATTTATTTACCTTTAAGAAAGTTCTCATACATGGATATATTCTGTCTTCCTACTTCACTGTATTGGCTATTGTGACTATCAGATGAAATATAGGAATCTAAGGCCGGGCGCAGTGGCTCACACCTGTAATCCCAGCACTTTGGGAAGCTCCAGTGGGCAGATCATGGCGTCAGGAGTTTGAGACCAGCCTGGCGAATGTGGTGAAATCCCCATCTCTACTAAAAAATACAAAAATTAGCCGGGCGTGGTGGCACATGCCTGTAGTCCCAGCTACTTGGGAGACTGAGGCAGAAGAATTGCTTGAACCCAGGAGGCGGATGTTGCAGTGAGCCAAGATCAAGATCGTGCCACTGCACTCCAGCCTGGGAAACAGAGCAAGACTCCGTCTCAAAAAAAAAAAAAAAGGAAATAGAATCTGAAAATGCTTGGAAAACTGGATATGCTATACAGATTTAGGGAATTATTATTCCAGCATTGAATTGGGGTCAAATTGAAGAAAAGATGATGTTTTGCTGCTCTTTCACATTCGTGTTTTAGAATTTTATATTTAATATTTTTTCTTTTGCTCTACACTTTCAGAGAAACTTCTCTAGTAATGAACTATAGAAATGATCCCAGAAAGCACAGCCTTTATTCTTCCGTTCTTGTCACTCATTCCTTCCTTGAAAATTTTCCTTTTATTTATTTATTCATTTAAGAGACAGTGTCTCACTCTGTCACTCAGGCTAGAGTGCAGTGACACAGTCATAGCTCACTGCAGCCTCAAATTCCTAGGCTCCAGTGATCTTCCTGGCTGAGCACAGTGGCTCAGACCTGTAATCCCAGCACTTGGGGAAGCCAAGGAGGAAGGATCACTTGAGCCCAGGAGTTGGAGACCAGCCTAGGCAACATAGTGAAACCCTCTTTTATAAAATGAAATATTTGTTTTAAAAACGTGATCTTCCCACCTCAGCCTCATGAGTAGTTAGGACTAAAGGCATGCAGCACCATGCCTGACTGATTTTTAAAAATATTTTTTGTTGAGGTGGGAGTCTTGCTATGTTGCCCAGGCTGCTTGTGAACTCCTGGTCTGAAGCAGTTCGCCCACCTTGGCCCCCTAAAGCACTAGGATTACAGGCATAAGCCACTGTTCCTGGGCAAAATTTTCCTATTTCATCATTAATTCATTTATTCAACAAATACTTGCTGAATGCCTGTGATGTGCTTAGCCCTTTTCTCTGTGTGGGGGAAGGAAGGCAGATATGGGCTCTGCTATTATGAGCCTTACAGATTAGTGTGGGTGTGTCGGGGTGGCAGGCAGGCAGATACCCAGTCAGAGAAAAGAAAGGAGATGTGTGGATAGGCTGGGCATGGGACTATGGGCACCCTGTAGTCCAAGCACGTTGGGAGGCTGAGACGAGAGGATCCCTTGAGCCCAGGAGCTTGAGGCTGTAGTGAGCAATGATTGAGACCAGCCTGGGCAACATAGCAAGACCTCATCTCTACAAAAAAAGTTAAAGAATTAACCAGGCGCGGTGGTATATTCCTGTAGTCCCAGCTACATGGGAGGTGGAGGCAGGAGGTTCCCTTGAGCCCAGGAGTTTGAGGCTTCAGTGAGCCATTATCTTGCTACTCCTTTCCAGCTTGGGTCACAGCGAGACTGTGTCTCAAAAAAAAAAAAAAAAAAGAAGAAGAAGAAGAAGAAGAAGAAGAAAGGGACTGTGTAGAGAAAGTAAAACAGGAGGAGGTGACAGAGAGAGAACTCAGTGGAGGGAGGAGCAGTCAAGTATGGCTCATGAAAGAGGGCACAGTTGAGAAGGAGGAAAAACTCAGTAGAAACAGAACATTCCAAGTGGACGGAACAGCCAATGCAGGGGCCCTGGGGTAAGAATGAGCTGGATGAATTTGATCAGAAGAGGGACGGGAAGTTGGTCAGTCCACTATGTAGAAATAGAAAACCCACAGTTCAGAGAGACCATAAATCCATGATGCAAGAAGTTTCTATGAGAGAAGCTTGGGAGTCTCCTTAGAACCTGAAGAGCTAAAATATCCCTCCAGGTGTAATCAGGTACAGAGCATCTGCCTGGGCTGTTACAGCCTGCCTGTCAGAGCTGTGACTGTGGTGTTGGTAAGAGCCTAGGACTGCAGGGAAAAGACCGAGAGTCGAGTCTCGGCTGTTTGATCTTGAGTGAGGCTCATGACCCTCTGGCCCTCAGTCCCTTCTTCTAAAAGTTGGGGATGTTGCTACCTGCCTTATAAGGTAGGGTGAGGATTAAAAGAGTGAGTGAGCACTTTGTGAAAGATGGCGTGCACGGAAGGGTTGCATATCTTTAGTAAGGGAAGCTTTGAAGCCAAAGTGCTAAGTGGGTGGGTCTCCATGTGGAACAGAGTGAGGTGCTGTGTGGCTGGACTCTGAGCGCTGAGGTGGCTGTGGGCATCTAGCCAGGCCAGGGCGCCTGTTCTTCACTATCTCATTAACACAGCCAGCATATCTGTGTCTGAGATTGGCCCACTGTTCTCCTGCTAGAGTGTCTTTCCTGTTTCTCTTTTCCATATCCTGTCCAACCTGGTGGGCGTCATAGTTCAGGATGTGTTCGGTGAAGCCATGTCTACATTCACTCTAGTGCCCACTGATCTCTCTCTCTTCTCATGGAGACCCACAAATTATCACCTCATTACTTGTGGATTTGTGTCTTTTCACTGTTTCATCTGCCTCCCCGTCTAGATCATAGGGTACTCGGGAGTAAGAACTGTTTTGTTTTTTGTATTCTTGCCACCTCTCCATGGCATTCACTGCAACATAAATCATAGAGGTCAGAACATACTGAAGTGCATTTTGAGTTCAAATGCTCAAAAGTGATCTTCATGACACCTGTTTACTTTCTCTATTTACTTAAACTCCAGCTATAATGTTTACCTGCCTAAAAGTTCCATGTTCCCATTATTAAACATACTTCTTTTTGACATGACTAGGCATTGAAAGGATTGTAATGCTTTGTTCTGTAGCCCCCAGGTTTCCCTAGATGACAAATAAACATTCCTTTTCCTGCGTGAAGATCGTCTGTGGAAACCTTGGCCATGGCATCGATATCAGAGCCTGTTACATTCAGAGAGTTCTGCCCGTTATACTATCTCCTCAATGCCATTCCGACAAAGATCCAGAAGGGTTTCCGCTCTATCGTGGTCTATCTCACGGCCCTGGACACCAACGGGGACTATATCGCAGTGGGCAGCAGCATCAGCATGCTCTATCTGTACTGCCGGCACCTCAACCAGATGAGGAAGTACAACTTCGAGGTGAGCCTTGCTTTGCTTTTCACCCGAGGAGGCACGAGCCATAGCTGACGCTTAACATGCTTGTGTTCTAGGATGAGATAATTTACTTCTGATTTGCCAGAATATGGCCATAATATCTCACTCAAACAATACTTTAAAACCATCTTTAGCTGAAGTGGAATATAACTAAAAACATTGGTGTTTTTAACTTTTTCCTGCCTCCAAAAATCTAACATCGCTTTATTTGTTTATTTGAGACAGAGTCTCGCTCCGTTGTCCGGCCTAGAGTGCAGTGGGACAGTCACAGCTCATTGTAGCCTCAAACTCCTGGGCTCAAGTGATCCTTTTGCTTCAACTTCCTGAGTAGCTAGGACCTCAGGGATGACTGCCACAGCCAGCTGATTTTTGTTTTGTTTTGTCTGTAGAGACATGGTTTCACTATGTTGCCCAGGCTGGTCTTGAACTCCTCGGCTCAAGCAGTCCTCCTGCCTTGGCCTCCCAAAATGCTCGGGTTACAGGTATGAGCCACCACACCTGGCCTAACATCACTGTAAAAGAGAACATCACTTGAGGTCAGGAGTTCAAGACCAGCCTTGACCAATATGGTGAAACCCCATCTCTACTAAAAATACAAAAATTAGCTGGGTGTGGTGGCGGGCACCTGTAGTCCCAGCTACTCAGGAGGCTGAGACAGGAGAATTGCTTGAACCTGGGAGGTGGAGGTTGCAGTGAGCTGAGATTGCACCACTGCACTCCAGCCTGAGTGACAGAGTGAGACTCCATCTTAAAGAGAGAACATTTTAGTATTTAAAACTTACTATAACACTATGAAAGCAGACATTTTTTTTTCCTGAGTGTTTACAGGAGCAGGCACATGCCTGTTTTTCAAAGTTTTGAATAATCTCTAGTTCTTCTCTTGAAATTATTATGAGAAAAGTATTTATATGAATATTGGCTCATTGCCAGAATATGCACCTCGTAGCTGAGGTCTCTTCTGTAGCACTGGGATCCTGACCAATCTGTTTCTGCAGTGCTGTGGACTCAGACATTTCTGTGTATTGTAGATATTGGTGGAGATGTTATTTGACCGTGTTGTGGCTGGCACCAACTATTGGTGAACTGTAATGGAATTCACCTGTTCAGTCAATATCTGTAGTTCATTGAGTACATCACTTTTGTGAGAGACTCAAAGTTGACTGAGTTCTGGCTTCTACCACATGGGACTCTATTCTGTCTGTGGTTAGGGGGCTTTTATGGACCAAGATACAGCTTTTGTGTCTAAGAGAAATGTTTACAGATACTTGTGTTTTAATCAATATTCAATATATTAAAGTTTTAAAACTTAACTAACTTAAGCCTCTGTGCTCATTTTAAAATAATAAAAATGGTTGGTACACGTACAGCCCTTTCTATGTGTCAGACATTATTCTTTAAAAATATTTTTTAAATTTTTTTAAAAAATTATTTTTTCCTTCTCACTGTGTTTCTTGGACATATATTAACTCATTTTATCCTCACAAAAACTCTCTGAGGCAGATGTTGTTATTATCTTGCTCATTTACTAAGCAGACAGCTGGTGGAGAGAGGGTAGGTGACTCGCCTGAGGTTGGCTGGTAGTAAATGGCAGCACCGTCATGTGAACTTGGGCAGACTGTCTCTAGGGTCTGTATTAATTTTTGGGATTTTTTTTGTTTTTTGTTTTTTGAGACAGAGTTTCACTCTTGTTGCCCACGCTGGAGTGCAATGGCATGATCTCGGCTCACTGCAACTTCCACCTCCGAGGTTCGAGTGATTTTCCTGCCTCAGCCTCCAGAACAGCTGGGATTACAGGCAGCCGCTATCACACCGAGCTAATTTTTGTATTTTTAGTAGAGACGGTGTTTCACCATGTTGGCCAGGCTGGTCTCGAACTCCTGACGTCAGGTGATCCATCTGCCTCAGCCTCCCAGAGTGCTACGATTACAGGCGTGAGCCACCACACCTGGCCGTGTATTAATATTTTTTGTATAAAAATTAGAACTACTGCTATTTCTTCTCTTTGAGTAATAGCTCACGGATTTGACCAAATTCCTCAAACATTTAAAACCATTACATAATCTTTCAAACTGTAGTTATGAATTTAATATGTCTGAAATCTCTCAAATGCTTCAAACACTTATAAGGAAGATTTGTGAATCCAGCAATGAATCCCAACAAGATAAATCAAAGAAATCCATGCACAGTGGCATCATAGTCAAACTGCTAAATATAAAAATCTTAAAAATAGCCAGAGAAAAATGACATATTACCTGTAGAGGAACAATGATTTAAATGACTGTGGATTTCTCATCAGAAGCTGTATTAGCCCATTCTCACGCTGCTGTGAAGAAATACCCAAGCCTGTATAATTTATAAAGGAAAGAGGTTTTATTTACTCACAGTTGCACATGGCTGGGGAGGCCTCAGGAAACGTACAGTCATGGTGGAAGGCACCTCTTCACAGGGCTCACTGTCATGAGAACAGGATGGGGGAAACCGTACCCGTTATTCAGTTACCTCTACCTGGTCCCTCCTACGACATGTGGGGGTTATGGGAACTACAGTTCAAGATGAAATTTGGGTGAGGACACAGCCAAACCGTATCAGAAACCATGGAAGCTGGAAGACAGTAGCATTTTTTTGGTTTTTTGTTTTTGTTTTGTTTTGAGATGGCGTCTCACTCTGTTGCCCAAGCTGGAGTGCAGTGGTGTGATCTCGGCTTACTGCAACCTCCACCTCCCGAGTTCAAGCAATTCTCATGCCTCAGTCTCCCGAGTAGCTGGGAATACAAGCGCCCGCCACCACACCTGGCTAATTTTTTTGTATTTTTAGTAGAGAGGGGGTTTCACCTTGTTCGCCAGGATTGTCTCGATCTCCTAACCTCATGATCCACCTGCCTCTGCCTCCCAAAGTGCTGGGATTACAGGCATGAGCCACCGCGTCTGGCTTTTTTTTGTTTGTTTGTTTTTGGAAGAGTTTCACTCTTGTTGCCCAGGCTGGAATGCAGTGACACGATGTCGGCTCACTGCACCCTCTGCCTCCTGGGTTGAAACAATTCTCCTGCCTCACCCTCCGTAGTAGCTGGGATTACAGGCACATGCCACTATGCTCAGCTAATTTTTCTAGTTTTAGTAGAGACGGGGTTTCACCGTGTTTTCCAGGCTGGTCTCAAACTCCTGATGTCAGGTGATCCACTCCCCTCGGCCTCCCAAGATGCTGGGGTTACAGCTATGAGCCATCGTGCCCAGCCGATAGTAGCACATTTTTAAAGTGCTGAGAGGCCGGGCATGGTGGCTCACACCTGCAATTCCAGAACTTTGGGAGGCTGAGGCGGGTGGATCACTTGAGGTCGGGAGTTCGAGACCAACCTGGCCAACATGGTGAGAGCCCCATCTCTACTAAAAATACAAAAATTAGCTGGGTGTGGTGGCTCATGCCTGTAATCCCAGCTACTCAGAAGGCTGAGGCATGAGAATCGCTTGAATCCGGGAGGCAGAGGCTGCAGTGAGCTAAGATCATGCCACTGCACTCCAGCCTGGGCGACAGAGTGAGACTCCGTCTGAAAAATAAAATAAAGTTCTGAGAGAATTGTCAACCCAGGATTCTTTACTCAGTGAAAATACCTATCAAGAAAGAAGATGAAATGAAAGTATTATCAGATGAAGGAAAACTTAAGAGGGTTCGTTGCCAGCCGACCTGCTCTAAAGTCATTGCTAAATGAAGTTCTTTAGACAGAAGGGAACTTTGTACGTCAAGAATGAAGAATAGTAAATACCTGGGGAATAAATACAATAGATGATTTTTCCCCTATTGAGTTCGTTAAAATATATTTGACAGTTGAAAACAAAAATTATAACTGATCAAGTTTTAACAGTTGTAGATACAGTAATATTTAAGACAAGTACAGCATAAGTAAGGGAGAGTAAGGTACCCTATACATTTGTACATTCTTCTTGAAGAGGTACAATGTTGATTCTAAGTAGATTTTGAAAAATGACGTATATATGTATTGTAATCCCTAGAGCAGCTACTCTACGATGAGGTAGATATGTCAAAATGAAATTTCGAAAAACGTTGAAACAACTCACAGGAGAGCAGGAAAGGGGAAACAGGAAGGTAAAACAGAAAGAACAGACAAAACAAATAAAATGATAACCTAAATCCAAATATACCAATAGTTACATTAAATACAAATGATCTAAATACGCCTATTAAAAGACAGAAATTGTCAGGATGGGTATAAAATAATGAACCAACTGTATGTTGTCTGTAAGAAATTCAATTCAGATATAATGATACAGGTAGGCTGAAAGTAAAAAGATGGAAGAAGATACCTCATGTTAACACTAATCAATGGAAAGTTGGAGTGGCAGCCTGGCACAGTGGCTCATGCCTGTAATACCAGCACTTTGGGAAGCTGAGGCGGGTGGATCGTGTGACATCAAGAGTTCGAGACCAGCCTGGCCAACATGGTGAAACGCCACCTCTACTCAAAATACAAAAATTAGCCAGGCATGGTGGCAGACTCCTGTAATCCCAGCTACTCAGGAGGCTGAGGCGGAGAATTGCTTGAACCCGGGAGGCAGAGGTTGCAGTGAGCCAAGATCGTGCCATTGCACTCCAGCCTGGGCAATAAGAGTGAAACTCGGTTTCAAAAAAAAAAGAAACAAAGTTGAAGTAGCTGTATTAATATCAAGGTTTTCTTCTGTGCAAAGAAATAACCAGGGATAAAAAAGACATTACATAATAACAGGTTAGTTCACAAAGAAGGCACAGCCATCCTACCTGTATTATGTCCCTTAGCAACAGAGCTTCACACAATACATGAAGCAGAAATGGACACATCTGCAACTACATGTGGAGACTTCAATGTTTCTCTCTCAATAATAGAAGTAGTAGACAGAAAACCAACAGGATACAGAAGAACTGAGCAACACCATCAGCCAGCTGGGTCTAATTCACATTTGTAGAACACTCTGCCCAACAGCAGCTGAATATACATTCTTTCCAAGTGCACATGGAACATTCATCATCATGGACCCTGTCCTGAGTTAGAAAACATACCTCAACACAGTTAGACTAGGCTTTCCAGGCCCTTGTGTTTTACTTTGTTTTTTCATGTTTTTATTAAAATATAATTTACACAAAGTTTACATTTCTTTTTTTTTTTTTTGAGACGGAGTTTTGCTCTTGTTGCCCAGGCTGGAGTGCAATGGCACGATCTCGGCTCACCGCAACCTCTACCCGCCGGGTACAAGTGACTCTCCTGCCTCAGCCTCCCAAGTAGCGGGATTACAGGCGCCTGCCACCACGCCCGGCTAATTTTTTGTATTTTTAGTAGAGATGGGGTTTCACCATGTTGGCCAGGCTGGTCTCAAACACCAGACCTCAGGTGATCCACTCACCTCGGCCTCCCAAAGTGCTGGGATTACAGGCGTGAGCCACTGTGCCCAGCCTGCAAATCTTAATTGTACAATGTGATAAATTTATATGTGTATGCCTGTTTAATCACCCAGTTCAAGATACAGAACATTTCCAGCGCCCCAGAAGATTCTCTTGTGCTACCTCCCAATCATTAACCCTCCCCAAGGTAACTGTTCTGACTTCTAACACAGAGTGGTTTTGACTTCTACAGAGTAGTTTTGCTAGCTCCTTGGGTTTTAATTCAATATTAAATAACCTCTGGCAGTAAGGTTTATATGCTTTAGTGGAATTTGTACTCCTTACTCAGGTTGCAGTTACAACCCAGTTTTTTGTAAAGCACATGTGTCTCATTGATCACCATTATATTGTCCTTTTTTTTTTGGAGGCAGAGTCTCACTCTGTCACCCAGGCTGGAGTGCAGTGGAGTGATCTTGGCTCACTACAGTCGCCACCTCCTGGGTTCAAATGATTCTCCTGCCTCAGCCTCCTGAGTAGCTGGAATTACAGGCGTCTGCCACCATGCCCGGCTAATTTTTGTATTTTTAGTAGAGATAGGGTTTTACCATGTTGGCCAGGCTGGATTCAAACTTGTGATCTCAAGTGATCCACCCGCCTCAGTGTCCTAAAGTGCTGGGATTACAGGCGTGAGTCACTGCTCCCAGCCCCATATTGTCTTTTAGAAAAACTGTATAACTATTTAAATATTTTCAGCCACCAAATTAAAAAGAAAATACTAAAGTTGAAGTTTATTGTTCCCCAGAATGAAACTACAAATTACATCTGATGGCCATTTTCACAGTTTAACCAATAATTAGTTTTCTATTTATCATACTATCCTTGTTTTGTTTTCCAGTAACAGAATACCTAAGAATGGTAGTTGTTCTTTTTTTTTTTTTTTTTTTTTGAGATGGAGTTTCACTCTTGTTGCTTAGGCTGGAGTGCAATGGCGCACCCTCGGCTCACCGCAACCTCCGCCTCCTGGATTCAAGTGATTCTCCTGCCTCAGTCTCCTGAGTAGCTGAGATTACAGGCATGCGCCACCATGCCCAGATAATTTTGTATTTTTAGTAGAGACAGGGTTTCTCCATGTTGGCCCTGCTGGTCTCAAACTTCTGACTCCAAGTGAGCCACCTGCCTCGGCCTTCCAAAGTGCAGGGATTACAGGCATAAACCACTGCATCCGGCCAGTAGTTTTTTTTTTTTTTTTTTTTTTATTACTTTTTATTTTTTTAAAGAGGTTTATTTGGCCCACAGTTCTATAGCTGGAAAGTCCAAGATTGGGCAGCTGCATCTGGTGGGGACCTCATGCTGCTTCAACTCATGGTGGGAATTGGAAGGGGACCAGGTGTGTATCAAGAGATCACATGGTAGGCCGGGCATGATGGCTCAGGCCTATAATCCCAGCACTTTGGGAGGCCGAGACAGGCGGATCATGAGGTCAGGAATTTGAGACCAGCCTGGACAACATGGTGAAACCCCATCTCTACTAAAAATAGAAAAATTAGCCAGGTATGGTGGCCTGCGCCTGTAATCCCAGCTACTTAGGAGGCTGAGGCTGGAGAATCGCTTGAACCCAGGAGGCGGAGGTTGCAGTGAGCCGAGATTGCGCCACTGCACTCCAGCCTGGGTAACAGAGCAAGACTCCGTCTCAAAAAAAAAAAAAGATCACATGGCAAGAGAGGAAGCAAGACGGGAACCAAGGATGCCAGACTCGTTTTCTTTTCCTTTCCTTTTTTTTTTTTTTTTGAGACAGTTTTACTCTTGTTGCCCTGACTGGAGTGCAATGGTGCATCTCGGCTCACTGCAACCTCTGCCTCCTGGGTTCCAGCAATTCTCCTGCCTCAGCCTTCTGAGTGGATGGGATTACAGGTGTGCGCCACCACCTCTGGCTAATTTTTGTAGTTTTAGTAGAGACAGGGTTTCACCGTGTTGGCCAGGCTGGTCTCAAACTCCTGACCTCAGGTGATCGCCTGCCTCAGCTTCCTGAAGTGCTGGGATTACAGGCATGAGCCACTGCACCTGGCTCTTTTTCTTTTAGTATGGAGTGCTTCACAAATTTGTGTGCCATCCTTGTGCAAGGAAGCCAGACTCTTTTTAACCACCTGCTGTCTTGGAAACTAATCTAGTCCTTGGAGAGTGAGTACTCATTCACCCACGAGGAGGGCATTAATCTATTCATGAGGGATCTATCCCCATGGCCCAAACACCTTTCACTAGGCCCCACCTCCCAGCACTGCCACTTTGGGGATCAAACTTCAACATAAATTTTGGCAAGGACAGACCACATCTAAACCATAGCAGATATGGTGAGTCGCATGAGCTCTGAAGGAATGTGATGTGGTGGAACAGCATCCACAGGCTCTACCAGAGATTGAGGGAAGCTGCTACAAATGACTGGATCCAGCAACATAGAAGGGGACTCTGGGAGAATCCCATGTAAAGATTTTAGCTAGTCCAGACATGGTGGCACACACCTGTAATCCCAGCACTTTGGGAGGCCGAGGCAGACAGACAGCTTGAGCTCAGGAGTTCGAGACTAGCCTTGGCAATACAGCAAGACCCCCATCTCTATGAAAGAATACAAAAATTATTCAGGTGTGATGGCGTGCACCTGTAGTCCCAGCTACTCAGGAGACTGAGGTGGGAGGATCACTTGAGCCCAGGAGGTCGAGATCGTAGTAAGCTGAGATCAAGCCACTGCACTCTAGCCTGGGCAACAATGAGGAGCTGCCTCAACGACAACAAGAAAAAATTTTAGCTGGTTATCCTTTAAATGTATTTCACCCATAAATGTATATGCCTACTGTGTACCTGCAAAAACTTTTTAAATCTACAATATTAACATTTGGAAATAAATGTACTTTGCTGGGGCCAAAATCCATACTTGGTGGCCCTGAGTATCAACAGCATGTTTTGAATACCCATTGTATATTGAATATGAAACTTATAATTGTGGAGAATCACAAGGGAGGTATAAAATAAAATTTCTTGTCCAGGCACGGTGGCTCACGCCTATAATCCCAGCACTTTGGTAGTCCGAGGCAGGCTGATCATTTTGAGCTCAGGAGTTCGAGACCAGCCTGAGCAACATGGCAAAAACTCGTCTCTACTAAAAATATAAAAATTAGCAGGACGTGGTGGCACATGCCTGTAATCCCAGCTACTCAGGAGACTGAGGCTGGAGAATCGCTTGAACCCAGGAGGCGGAGGTTGCAGTGAGTAGAAATTGTGCCACTGCACTCCAGCCTGGGCCACAGCGGGGCTCTGTCTCAAAAATAAAATGAAATAAAATTTTTTTTTGGCAAGAATGTAGAATTTAGAGTTAGAAGATTAGAGCTTGGAAACAAAGCTGTATACCTGTATGTAAACACATAGGAAAAGATATGAAGGAATTTTCACAATGATTACTCAACTCTAGGTAGGGATTGAAAAAGGGATGGGCTGAGGGAGGAATAGTGAATATTTTTAAAACTTGACTGTGGAATTACTAGAAATTTTTGGTACATATTACACACGAAAACACAACAACACAAAAATTTGTTTTGAGCTTTGGCTGCCAGTTATTAGTGGTTTAACCCCAGAGATGAATTAAACATTTATGATGTTGTCATTTTCATCATGAGAGCTGGCTGGGTCTTAGAATCATTTGGTACAATCCCCACTTTTTATAGATAAAGAAATTCTAAGATTCCTGCTTCCAGGCACATATCTCTGATTACCTAACCATTGTGCTCGCTTCCTGTGAGAGGAGGCAGGCCCTCTGTGCAGTCTGTGAATTTCAAGGATAATGGAATACAGATTCATGGTCTCTTTGGAATGTCCACGTGAAAAGATAAAGATGGATTAACTAGTTTAGGGAAAATCTAAGATTTTATGGGAAGATAAATAAAAAGTTTATGCTCAAATCCATGTATGGCATGATTGAAAGATTATGTTTTTAAATGAAGTTACGTTTCCTAAAGAGGAAAGCAGACCTTTTCTGTGGTAAATATAGCCTTGCATGTGTTTTCAAGAATAGTGCTTTGGAAACCGTTTTTTTCTACAGAAGTTAGTGGGAGAGGGCAGATGGAAACACAGATTCTTCCTACCTAGTGCCAAAAGCACTGAGAAAATGTTGCAAGGAGCTAATAACAAGTACAAAAATGTTAAAAATGTGTTAAATATATGGGTCTGACATGTGTAAGCATAGACCAAAAAGACGACTTGACCTGAGTTTCTAATGTTCTGTTTTGAAGTTAAACATATGATCCCTTTTCCTTAGTATTCAACAAGCTAATGAGATTTCATGGATTTGCCTTCTGAGCTGTCTTTGCACAAACTACAGCATGATACCTGGTGGTGGAATGCTATAATAGTTTGCATTTCTGCACCTCTTCCGTGAATTAATTCAACAAGTATTTACTGAGTGCGCAGTATGTGCCCATCCCAAAGGTCGTGGAGCTGCGGTAAAGAACACAGTAAATCTCTGCCCTCTTGGAGCTTACAGTCTAACAGGAAGAAGCAGAAAAGTAAGAGAAGTCAGCCAGATATATAAACAAATAAATAAGATGAGGGGAAGTGCCAAGGGGAAAATAAACCAGAGAAGAGGATAAGGAGTGCCAAGTAGGGTGGTTGCAGTTTTTTTGTCGTTTTTTTTTTTTTTTTTTTTTTTACATGGAGTCTCTCTCTGTCACCCAGGCTGGAGGGCAATGGCACATCTCGGCTCAGTGCAACCCCCGCCTCCGGGGTTCAAACAGTTCTCCTGCCTAAGCCTCCCGAGTGGCTGGCATTACAGGTGCCTACCACCACACCTGGCTAATTTTTAGTAGAAATGGGGTTTCTCCATGTTGGCCAAGCTGGTCTCAAACTCCTGACTTCAGGTGATCCTGCCTTGGCCTCCCAAAGTGCTGGGATTACCAGGTGTGAGCCACCGTGCCCGGCCAGGTTGTTGCAATTTTAAATAGAATTCCAGGGAGAAGGTGACAGTTGGAACAAAGACCTAAAGAGCATGACCAGCACGCCATGCTGACATGTCTGTATTCCAAGAAGACAGAAGGGAAAGGCCCCGAGCCTGAAATGTGTCTTGGATATTTTGCATTCAGGAAAGTCATGCTTCAGAATGTTACAAATGTTTCATTGACTAATATTTTCTAGACATATTTTAAAGAAGTGCAGAAAGGAGAGTTTTTGTCTCACCATAGCAGCCAAGGTGCATTTGCCCAGTGCCTCCCATTGTCTTTCCCTGTGGGAGTAACTCTTCGGTCAGTGATGAGGAGCCTGTGATGTCTGCGTTCTGGTTTGTTGGTAACATTACCATGCAGGGCTTCACTGGTGTCCTTCTTAGCATGGATTGCTTCCATTCATTGTTTGCTGGAAAATTTGCTTTCAAATGTTTTTAACAGTGACTCTTAGGAAAAACAATACATTTTATTAGATGTCCATTCTCCCTAAATTTACCTAAGTTCAACTTAATTCCAACAGTTTTTTTTTTTTTTTTTTTTTTTTGAGACAGAGTCTCGCTCTGTCACCCAGGCTGGAGTGCAGTGGCCGGATCTCAGCTCACTGCAAGCTCTGCCTCCCGGGTTCACGTCATTCTTTTGCCTCAGCCTCCTGAGTAGCTAGGACCACAGGCACCCACCACCTCGCCCGGCTACTTTTTATATTTTTAGTAGAGACGGAGTTTCACCATGTTAGCCAGGATGGTCTCCGTCTCCTGACCTCGTGATCCATCTGCCTCGGCCTCCCAAAGTGCTGGGATTACAGGGGTGAGCCACCGTGCCTGACTCCAACAGGCTTTTTTTTTTAATGTTAATTTTAAAAAACAAGCTGGCCAGGTGTGGTGGCTCACACCTGTAATCCCAGCACTTTGGGAGGCCGAGGCGGGCGGATCACTTGGGGCCAGGAGTTTGAGACCAGCCTGGCCAGTGTGGTAAAACCCCATCTCTACTAAAAATACAAAAATTAGCTGGGCATGGTGGTGGGCGCCTATAGTCCCAGCTACTCAGGAGGTTGAGGCCAGAGAATCACTTGAACCCAGGAGGTGGAGAATCACTTGAACCTGAGATCACGCCACTGCACTCCAGCCTGGGCAACAAGAGTGAAACTCCATCTCAAAAAAATAAATAAAAAATTTTTAAAAATAATAAAAATACAAAAATTAGCCGGGTGTGGTGGCACGCACCTATCATCCCAGCTACTTAGGAGGCTGAGGCAGGGGAATCATTTGAACCTGGGAAGCAGAGGTTGCAGCAAGCCGAGATTATGGCACCGCACTCCAGCCTGGGTGACAGGGCAAGTCTCCATCTTAATAAATAAATAAATAAAAATAAATAAGATAAGCTGATTTAAAAATGTATATGAAATTGTAGTGGGTGGAATAGTCATACTAGTGGAAAAGAGGAAGCAAATGGGAGAAGTTGCTATTAGGTAACAAGACTTCTAAAGCTTTAGTAATTAAGGGAGTGTGGTATTAGCACACAAAAAGATACATAGATCATTGGAACAGATTAGAGAAGTCAGAAGACCCACATGTATGGATATTTGAGGCACTGCAAAGGTGATACGATGAAGTTTTTCTCAGTAAATGGTGCGAAACAGTTGGTTATGAATGGGGAGAAACATGAAACTGGATCCCTACCTCACTTCATAGGGTTATTTTGTCTGAGCACTTTAAAGTGTTAATGCCACTGTCTCTTGACTGCTGAGTTTCTGCTGGCAGTGTAATTGTTTCCTTTACCGGGAATTTGCCTTGTCTCTTTCTCCTTCAAGTCTTCTCTAATGATAGAGTCCCCAGCTTTAGGCTTCTTCCTTCAACTCCAGTGGATATTCCCTACTTGGTTTTGTTCTACGAAGTTAAGAAAATTATTCCAGAAAAGCAGATGTCTTTGTGTAACTTCCAGATCATTAAAAAGTTGTATTAGTATTCAAACATTAAACAGTTGTTCTTTGTCAGTAAAAGGAGGAAAATAGTGAAACCATTCTTAAGAATTGAATGAATTCATATTTGGTCTTCTTAAATATTTCAAAATATTTCAGATCAATTATTTGGTATGCTAGTGGTTTCTACTGAAGGTTAAGCTTTGACCTACTAAAGGAAGCTCATAAAGAAAGCTTTGTCAGACTTCGGTTCCCATGAACCTGCTCACAAAGAACACTTTTTCCCAATGTAGTTTTGTCTTGTATATGAAAGGAAAACTGCCTGCCAAGGAGGCCAAGAAGGTTAGCTGAATGCTGTTGTAATGGTGAGGTCCAGAAAACCATTCCTGACACCTTTCAAATCAAAAACTATTTTTTTTTCCTTAAGCTTTTTGATTGCTGGATTTCTGTTTGAGGAATTTATGTTGCTACAATGAGGGTAGCAATAAATGCCCCCTGGGAAGTTGGAAATGAAGGAAAAGGAGAGTTAAACACAATAGATGAGATCGGAAATGGGCAAAGTTGTCTTAAAGAGACAGAATGGCTCCCTGGCTAGAATAAGGCTGAATTGTTCCTAGATCAAAAAAGAAGAGAATGTATGTGGCAGAAGGAATGAAGTGGACTCAGCACTGTGTTAGTTAGGAAAACCAGAAATTAGGCCAGATTACCTGTTTAGTGGGAGAGATAGCTTTTGAGAGCTGTGATCCTGCTGGTGTGGCTGGCTGTGGGCAGATATTTGTATCTGAAATGACTCATGCTGTGGGACCCTTCCTGAGATCTAACAGTTACAGTGATTTGATCAGAAATTACACCACGCTTGCCAAGCAACTTTTGGACTAAAAGTTGCTGCCCACGTATATCAGGGGAAGAACATATATATATATATATATATAGTACCTATCTTAGCATCTAATTTGTATGACCGTTACTTCAATGTAAAATAATAAATTGGCTTTCCAGCTTAAACTTCAATTTCTTGTATATTATCTGATCATAAGACAACTTCCCTGGGCTGATTAACAGCAGGATGCTAAAAAGATTGAATATCTGGGTCAGGAAGGTAGAGGGCCAGACCCTACATGTGCTAATTCACCATTGTAAATCTGCATGTTAGGTAAAACTATGGGTTTGTGTTTTGATTTTTGAGAGAGATTCTCACCCTGTTGCCCAGGCTGGAGTGCAGTGGCATGATCTCGGCTCACTGCAACCTTTGCCTCTGGGTTCAAGAGATTCTCCTGCCTCAGCCTCCCAAATAGCTGGGATTACAGGTGTGCACCACCATGCCCAGCCAATATTTTATATTTTTAGTAGAGACCGGAGTTTCACCATGTTGGCTAGGCTGGTCTCGAACTCCTGACCTCAAGTCATCCACCCACCTCAGCCTCCAAAAGTGCTGGGATTACAGGCATGAGCCACTGTGCCAGGCCTAAAACTATGGTTTTTAAAGATATACGTGCATGTAGTAAAGCTATGAATCAAAGCAAGAGAATATTTCATCTCAACGTTAGGAGAGTGGTTTTGGTGGGGTGGGGTATGTAGTCAGGGAGAGGCACACAAGAGCTTCAAAGGTGCTGTTAATGGTCCCTTTCCCAAGCTAGATAGGGATTTCATGGGTGCTCATTTTTTAATGGCTCTTTAAGCTGAACATGTTATATATAGTCATGGATAGATAATCATTATTTTAAAAATAAAGGCAAGGAGCATAGCATAAAATGAGTTACTTCATATTTAACCAGCTGACATCCTAAGCACCTTTCCTGCCCTCCCCTCTCTGCACCTGGCAGAGTTGATCGCATTCTCCCCATTACCCACCTGTACATGGGTGTCAATGCCAGTAGTGCGTTGCTCTTGTATTATTGATGAGTCTTGCTCCTTTTCCTAGATTCTGAGGCCTCCTGAAGGCAGCACCCTTGTCTTTTGAAAAGGTTGAGCTTCTGAGGATGTGTCTTTGTTGAATTTTGGAAACTGTTTAGCCTTTATCTCTGAAGATACCACTTTCGTTATTCTCTCTTTTCATTTCCTACTGAAACCCCTTTTTTTGTTTGCCTTTTTGTTTTGTTTCAGACGGAGTTTCGCTCTTGTTGCCCAGGCTGGAGTGCAATGGTGTGATCTCGGCTCACTGCAACCTCCGCCTCCCGGGCTCAAGCAATTCTCCCGCCTCAGCCTCCTGAGTAGCTGGGATTACAGGCGCGCACCATCACACCCAGCTAATTTTTTTGTATTTTTAGTAGAGACAGGGTTTCACTATGTTGGCCAGGCTGGTCATGAACTCCTGACCTCAGGTGAGCCACCTGCCTCAGCCTCCCACAGTGCTGGGATTACAGGCATGAGCCACCACGCCCGGCTGAAAACCCAATTATGTGTAGCTTTGACCTTTATGTTCTCTTTTCTATGTCTCTAAACTTCTCTTTCATATTTTTAATCTTTTCTTTTTTTTTTTTTTGAGACGGAGTCTTGCTCTGTTGCCCGGCTGGAGTGCAGTGGCCGGATCTCAGCTCACTGCAAGCTCCGCCTCCCGGGTTTACGCCATTCTCCTGCCTCAGCCTCCGAAGTAGCTGGGACTACAGGCGCCCGCCACCTCGCCCGGCTAGTTTTTTGTATTTTTAGTAGAGACAGGGTTTCACCGTGTTAGCCAGGATGGTCTCGATCTCCTGACCTCGTGATCCGCCCGTCTCGGCCTCCCAAAGTGCTGGGATTACAGGCTTGAGCCACCGCGCCCGGCCCATATTTTTAATCTTTTCATCTCTTTGTTGCATGGTAGGTAATTTCCTCAGATCTATCATCTAGTTCAATACTTTTTTTTTCCAACTGTGACTAATTTGCTCTTCATTCCACCCAGTGACGTTTTAAATTCTCTTGGATTTTTTCATTTCTATTTCCAGTAGTAGTTGTTCTTTGCTTACATTTCAGTTTCCTGTTTTATTTTAAAAACATTTTAATCATTTTTCTTTTATGTTTTGTGTTATTCAATCTAAATGAAATACTTGGGGTTGTTCAATGCTGTTATGGTTTGTTTTACTTGACTCACTCATGGGCCTACTTCTCTATGGTAATTTCTAATTACGAGCGATGTGGCTCATCCTAATGTATGAGAACCCTGGGGGACCTGGATCAGGACAGCTCCACAGATGGGGTTTATGTTTACCAATGCCAGGCACGTTGGAGTGCTACCAACATAGAAGCACTTCAGATTAACCGTCTGTGTAGAACTTTCTTGGAAAGAGAGAATAAATTCAAACTCTGATGCTGAATGGGACAGGCTTATGATGACAGATTCTTAGGAAAGACTCTTTTTTATTCATTTCAATCAATGCTTGAGATAAGACAGATTTCCTTGTCAGCTCCATTTGCCAGCAAATTGATTTTTCCCTAGCTTACTCTTTCACTTAGGATTAGGTCCTTGGGATTCTGGCTTGGCAGAGAATATCAGTTCCAGCTCCTCACCATCTACTCAGCTCTGAAAACCAAGGCTCCGCGGGTGTGCCCGATAGTTACAGGTAGCCTGTAGCTTCAGGGCTGGCTTCTCTTCTAGTTTGGGAGCATTGTTTTTGGTTTTGGGTCCTGTGGATTTTCCATACTTTCTCGAAAACTCAGCTATGCATTTGAAAGGCTGTTATATATTTCACTCAGCATTGCCAGGTGTTTGGAGGGGGGTGTTTTGGAATAGCTAGGCTATTGTATTGTGCACAGTTGAAGTCTCATATTCTATTTCTATATGAACTGTAGTTAAGTGTTGATAATCTGATGTCTGGGATGTTTTGGTTCTTACATCAGCAACCATGACATTTATTAATAATCATATTAAATAACATTAACTCAAGCTCATTGGTTACATTACAAAGGACATTGATACATTACAAAGCACATGTACAAGCACTGCACACCAGTATTGAGGCTTGCAGCCCCCTCTACGTGATCATTTATTTATTTATTTATTTTTGAGACAGAGTCTCACTCTGTTGCCCAGACTGGAGTGCAATGGCATGATCTCGGCTCACTGCAACCTCCGCCTCCCAGGCTCAAGTGATTCTCCTGCCTCAGCCTCCCAAGTAGCTGAGATTACAGGCGTGCACCACTACCATCTGGCTAATTTTTGTATTTTTAGTAGAGATGGGGTTTCACCGTGTGAGCCAGGCTGGTCTCGAACTCCTGACTTCAAATGATCCACCCGCCTCGGCCTCCCAAAGTGCTGGGATTATAGGTGTGAACCACCGCACCTGGCCATGATCATTTTTGTTTTGGAACCATTCATTCAGAAAAATTTCACAGCCATCTTGAACTTGTGCTATGACATGGCAAAATCTCTAGTAAATTATTTTAATTCCTGATGCGTTCATTTTCATAATGATAAATTTCTAAGGAAAATATTTTGTTTTCAACTTCTTGCCACCATGTCAAGACTCTGCATTTTAAAACATATTACATCACCTTTTCCCTTCAAAGCAATGCCAGTGAATTCCGTTAATGGTATCATCCATCTCATGTTATCCAACTCCAGATCATAAAGGTTCCCTCATTCTCCTTCCTTTCCACAAATCTACCAAATCCTCTATCACCAAGTCCTTTGGATTCATTCACACAGAAAGTATTGAGCACAGAGGCAGAGCAGGGCCTCTGGAGAGTGCCACATTTGTGTGTGAATCCTGACTCTTGATTTTCGCTAGCTTTGTAACCTTAGACAAATTACTGCCAGGCACGGTGGTTCACACGTATAATCCCAGCACTTTGGGACCTGAGGGACTTTGAGACCAGCCTGAACAACATAGCAAAACCCTGTCTCTACAACAAATAAAACAATTAGCTGGCTGTGGTGGCACACACTTGTATTCCCAGCTGCTTGTGGGGGCTGAGGTGGGAGGATCCCTTGAGCCTGAGAGGTCGAGGCTGCAGTGAGTCATGATCAGGCCACTGCACTCAGCCTGGGTGACAGAGCGAGACCCTGTCTCAAAACAAACAAACAAAAAAACAAATAACTTATCCAGAGCTCAGTCCCATATTTGTAAAGTGTGAGTAACTACAGCACCTTCCCTTACAGAAAGTTGTTTGAGGATCCAGTTCTACATTTAAAGTGCTTAACACATTACCTGGCACAGAAAAACAAAGACAAGCTGCTGTCCTGTTTTCTTTGTTGCTGTCATCCTTCTCAAAGTCTCGATGGAGTCTGTCTTCATCAAGGTTTCACTGCCCTCATGCCTGTTCTGTTTACCACTTTTCTAGACTGGGCCCTTATCTACCTCAGCCTGGGCTATTGTGAAACACTCCCAGCAGCTTCCTGACTTGCCCCACTCCCTCCTTCCTCCGTCTTGTTCCTAATCGTGTTTGTCAGAAATGCCTCTGACTGATACACTGGCAAAATCAGAAATCTTCAAGGAATCTCCCTTTTTCTTACTGTAGCTTAAGATCCAAATCTCGCCGGGTGCGGTGGCTCAAGCCTGTAATCCCAGCACTTTGGGAGGCCGAGACGGGCGGATCACGCGGTCAGGAGATCGAGACCATCCTGGCTAACACGGTGAAACCCCGTCTCTACTAAAAAATACAAAAAAAACTAGCCGGGCGAGGTGGCGGGCGCCTGTAGTCCCAGCTACTCTGGAGGCTGAGGCAGGAGAATGGCATAAACCCGGGAGGCGGAGCTTGCAGTGAGCTGAGATCCGGCCACTACACTCCAGCCTGGGCGACAGAGCCAGACTCCGTCTCAAAAAAAAAAAAAAAAGATCCAAATCTCTTAACCTAGATCACGATCTGACACTAGATATATTTATAGTCCATGAAAATACCCTGAAAGCTTTAAAGTACCAGATGAAAGTGAGCTCCTTCATTACCACCTCCACTCACTGTGGGCGGCTTTTCATGTGCCTGTCTCGGTGCAACAGCTAAGCTTTAAGAGGCCTGGGACTGTGACCTACTTTATTTTGTATTTCTATAGCAGCTCACTTGGTACCCAGAGCAAGGAGTTATATTTGTTTCTTACATATATGGTAGATTGATTACTATATAAATTACTATGTTGAAGATTAAAATGGTTTACTGAAGATGTCGCCATATATCTTAGCAAGGTCAAAACAGTTGTGTGATTTTTCTGAATGAATACTTTCAAAATAAAAAAGATCACTCAGACTAGAAGCCTGAACATCTGTGAGCAATGCTTATATGTGTGCTTTTTAATAAACCAACATATTGGGCCAGGCACGGTGGCTCAGCACTTTGGTAGACTGAGGCAGGAGGACCACAAGGTCAGGAGTTTGAGACCAGCCTGACCAACATGGTGAAACCCTGTCTGTACTAAAAATACAAAAAGTCGCCAGGCGTGGTGGCATCTGCCTGTAATCCCAGCTACTCGGGAGGCTGAGGCAGGAGAATTGCTTGAACCCAGGAGGCGGAAGTTGCAGTGAGCCGAGATCATGCCATTGCACTCCAGCCTGGGTGACAGAGCAAGACTGTCTAAAAAAAATAAAATAAAATAAACCAACATATGAAGCTTTAATAGGATTATTGATCTGAAAACCAAAACATGGTAGGAATTAGTTTATAAGTCGTATTTAGATGTATCGTCTTATCATCCTCTCGGCAATCCTGTGGGGCAGGTAGATTATGGATAACGAGTGTTCACTTCATGAATTGTCCCTGTTGATCAGGTAGAATAAAGTAGAACTTGGATCTGGGACAGTTCTTGTGACTCTAGATTCCTGTTTTGTTTTTGTTTTTGTTTCTGTTTTTGTTTTTTTGAGCAGGAGCTGGGGAAAATACCTCTCGTTGAAGTTCTTTAGTACTCTTTTTTTTTTTTTTTTGAGATGGAGTCTTGCTCTGTTGCTCAGGCTGGAGTGCAGTGGCATAATCTCAGCTCATTGCAACCTCTGCCTCCTGGGTTCAAGCAACTCTCCTGCCTCAGCCTCCCGAATAGCTGGGATTACAGGCACATGCCACCACGCCATGCTAATTTTTGTATTTTTAGTAGAGATGGAGTTTTGCCATGTTGGCCAGGCCGACTTGAACTCCTGACCTCAGGTGATCTGCCCACCTTGGCCTCCCAAAATGCTGGGATTACAGGCATGAGCCACTGCATCTGTCCCATTTTTTAATAAGAGCTCAGCATATTCATACTTGATTGATCAGCATTTTCTTCATTAAAAATGAGGTGGGGCTGGCCAGGCGCGGTGGCTCACGCCTGTAATCCCAGCACTTTGGGAGGCCGAGGCGGGTGGATCACGAGGTCAGGAGATTGAGACCATCCTGGCTAACACGGTAAAACCCCATCTCTACTAAAAATGCAAAAACATTAGCCAGGCATGGTGGCGGGTGCCTGTCGTCCCACTACTCGGGAGGCTGAGGCAGGAGAATGGTGTGAACCCGGGAGGTGGAGCTTGCAGTGAGCCGATATTGTGCCACTGCACTCCAGCCTGGGTGACAGAGCGAGACTCCGTCTCAAAAAAAAAAAAAAAAAAAAAAGGAAATGAGGTGGGTTGCTTTTGTTTTTGTTTTTGTTTTTGTTTTTGTGTTTTCATTTCAAAGGTTAAAAACCTAGAAAGGAAGGAGAGTATTTGGGGAAAATGGTGGAAGAGGAAGTACCAGTAATTTGTCTCCACACCTAGACATCAATTGTACTGGCAGGATCTGTCTGATGTAACTATTCTGGAACTCCGAAGTCTATTGAGGCTTACAACTTCTTGCCTGGATGGCAAATTGTGGTTAATTTCGGTCAGTTTCAACTCTTAGCACAGTAGCAGCTATGCACTCCCCAGCCCCAGTTCTGTGGAAGGCAGCTCTGCGGATGTTCCTAGAGCTTGCACATAGCTTGTGGGAGCCAGAATAGGCAAAAAGCATCCTGTCCTCTAGGTGTTTGGGGTCTGTGCTCTGACTGCTGATTGCTACTTCTAATCATAGAGGTGCAGACAAAGAGATGGGTGGCCGCTGTCCTTACACCTCCCTCATAATTGCAAGTTCTTCCCCCTCCAATTAACAAGACTTCCAGGGCATTTAAAGAGCTAATGGTCCTGCTCCCCTGCTTCACTTTTATTTGTTCCCATTCGGGAGCTAGATATTAGAGAATACGACATTGAAAAGCAACTGCATGTAAGGGGGAGAATGAAGCAGTGACTGTGCATGCCTAGGAAAAGGTATAGGCACAGAAAAGACCTGAGAAAAGAGCTAAGTTTATACCCGAGACTGATCTTTGGCACAGACGGCCTACGGTAATCAGAAAGAATCACACACACACACGCACACACAGAATAACAAAACCCAGTAAACTTGGAAAGGGGAGGATCTGATTTTCTGAATTACCACATTATTAGATTCTAATGTTCAGTTTTCAACAAAAGAAATCACGAGGCACACAAAGAAACAGGAAAGTATGCTCTTCCAAGGAAAAAAATAAACCAACTGAAACTGTTCCTGAGACCACATAGTAGACCTACTAGAAAAATATTTTAAAACAACCGTCTTAAAGGTACTCAAACAACTAAAGAAGATGTAGAGCTGGGCGCGGTGGCTCATGCCTGTAAACCCAGCACTTTGGGAGGCTGAGGCAGGTGGATCACTTGAGGTCAGGAGTTTGAGACCAGTCTTGCCAAGATGAGACCAACCTGGCCAACATGGTGAAACCCTGTCTCTACTAAAAATCAAAAACTAGCCAGGTGTGGTGGTGCTCACTGGTAATCTCAGCTACTTGGGAGGCTGAGGCAGGAGAATCTCTTGAACCTGGGAGGTGGAGGTTGCAGTGAGCCAAGATTGTGCCATTGCACTCTAGCCTGGGCAACAGAGTGAGACTCCTTCTCTAAATAAATAAATAAATAAGATGTGGAGAAAGGTAAAACAGTGTATGAAGGCTGGATATGGTGGCTTACGCCTGTAATCCCAGCATTCTGGGAGGCTGAGGCAGGCAGATCACTTGAGGCCAGGAGTTCAAGACCAGCCTGGCCAACATGTTGAAACCTGGGTCATCTCTAGTAAAAAAGACAAAAATAAGCTGGGCATGGTGGCACAAGCCTGTAGTCCCAGCTACTCAGGAGGCTGAGGCAGGAGAATCACTTGTACCCGGGAGATGGAGGTTGCAATGAGCCGAGATCATGCCACTGCACTCCAGCCTGGGCAACAGAGAGAAATTCTGTCTCAAAAAAAAAAAAAAAAAAGAAAAGAAAAGAAAGAAAAGGAAAGAAAAAGGAAAACACTGTATGAATAAAATGTAAATATAAATAAAGAGATAGAAACCCTAAAAAGAAACTGAAAATAATTCTGGAACTGAAAAATACAATAACTGAAATGAGAAATTCACTGGAGGGATTCAAAGGCAGATTTGAGCAAGCAGAAGAAAGAATCAGTGAATTTGAAGATAAGATATTAAAATTATCAAGTCTGAGAAACAGAAAAATGTTTGAAGAAACATACACAGAGCCTAAGGGACATGTGGGGCATCATCAAACAGACTAACATGTTTTCTGGGAGTTATAGAAATAAATGAAAGTATCTGGAAGCTTCCCCGGTTTGACGAGAGACATGGATATAAACATCCAGGAAGTTAAATGAACTCCAAGTAAGATGAATTCAAGGACATCCACACCAAGATACATTACAGTCAAACTCCCAAAAGCGAAAATCAAAGAACCTTTGGGCTGGGTTCAGTGGCTCACACCTGGAATCCCAGCACTTTGGGAGGACAAGGCAGGAGGATCACTTGAGTTCGAGCTCAGCCTGGGCAATATAGTAAGACCTCATCTCTACTAAAAATAAAAAAAAATTAGTCAGGCGAGGTGGCATTTGCCTGTAGTCTCAGGTCCTCGGGAGGCTAAGGTGGGAAAATTGCTTGAGCCTGGAAGGTTGAGGCTGCAGTGAGATACGATTGAGGCACTGTACTCCAGCCTGGCCGACAGCATGAGACCCTGTCTCAAAAAAGGATTCAACCGGCCGGGCGCGGTGGCTCAAGCCTGTAATCCCAGCACTTTGGGAGGCCGAGACGGGTGGATCACGAGGTCAGGAGATCGAGACCATCCCGGCTAACAGGGTGAAACCCTGTCTCTACTAAAAAATACAAAAAACTAGCCGGTCAAGGTGGCGGGAGCATGTAGTCCCAGCTACTCGGGAGGCTGAGGCAGGAGAATGGCGTAAACCCGGGAGGTGGAGCTTGCAGTGAGCTGAGATCCGGCCACTGCACTCCCGCCTGGGTGACAGAGCGAGACTCTGTCTCAAAAAAAAAAAAAAGGATTCAACCTGAGGAAGCTGACTAGAAAAACTTCAGAGAAGAGAGAAATGCCTCATCATATACAGGGGACACCCAATAAGATTATAAGCAGATTTCTCATCAAAAACTTTGGAGGGGCCAGGTGCAGTGGCTCACATCCATAATCCCAGCGCTTTGGGAGGCCGAGACAGGTGGATCTCTTGAGGCCAGGAGTTTGAGACCAGCCTGGCCAACATGGCGAAACTCTGTCTCTAAAAATACAAAAATTGGCCAGGCATGGTGGCGCACGTGCCTGTAATCCTAGCCATCTGGGTGCCTGAGGCACAAGAATCGTGTGAACCTGGGAGGCAGAGGTTGCAGTGAGCTGAAATCAGGCCACTGCACTCCAGCCTGGATGACAGAGCAAAAATCTGTCTCAAAAAACAAACAGGCCGGGCGCGGTGGCTCAAGCCTGTAATCCCAGCACTTTGGGAGGCCGAGACGGGCGGATCAGGAGGTCAGGAGATCGAGACCATCCTGGCTAACACGGTGAAACCCCGTCTCTACTAAAAATACAAAAACTAGCTGGGCGAGGTGGCGGGCGCCTGTAGTCCCAGCTACTCGGGAGGCTGAGGCAGGAGAATGGCGTAAACCCGGGAGGCGTAGCTTGCAGTGAGCTGAGATCCGGCCACTGCACTCCAGTCCGGGCGACAGAGCAAGACTCCGTCTCAAAAAAATAAAAAATAAAATAAAAAAAATAAAAATAAAAAAATAAAAAAAGTTTTGAGGTCAGAATACAGTGGGCTGATACATTCAGAGTGTTTAAAAAAAAAAAAAAAAGAACCTGTCAACTAAGCATCTAATATCCAGCAAAACTGTCCTTCAGAAGTGAGAAAGAAATTAAGATATTACCAGGTGAACAAAAATGGAGGGAGTTCATTAGCCACAAGACCTGCCCTGCAAGAAGTACTCAAGTGAGCCCTGCAGAGGGAAATTAAAGGATATTAAACAGTTACTCAAAGCCGTATAAAGAAATGAAGATCTTGGCCGGGCGCGGTGGCTCACGCCTGTAATCCCATCACTTTGGGAGGCTGAGGCGGGTGGATCATGAAGTCAAGAGATTGAGACCATCTTGGCCAACATGGTGAAACCCCATCTCTACTAAAAATACAAAATTACCTAAGTGTGGTGGCTTGTGCCTGTAGTCCCAGCTACTCAGGAGGCTGAGGCAAGAGAATCGCTTGAACCCGGGAGGTGGAGGTTGCAGTGAACTGAGATCCGGCCATTGCACTCCAGCCAGCCTGGCAACAGAGCAAGACACTGTCTCAAAAAAAAAAAAAAAAAAAAAGGAAAAGAAACAAAAAGAAAAAGAAATGAAGATCTCAAAAGTGAAGGATATGTGCAATTATAAAAGCTAATATTACTGTGACAGTGGTTTATAATTGCATTTTTGTTTTCTACATGATTTAAGAGACTAAAATTTTTTAAACATTAGTCTAAAAGCTAGTGTTATTGTAATGTTGGTTTGTAAATCTACATTTTCTTTTCTTTTCTTTTTTTTTTTTTTTTGAGATGGAGTCTCGCTCCGTCACCCAGGCTGAGTACAGTGGTGCAATATTATTTCACTGCCACCTCCACCTCCCAGGTTCAAGTGATTCTTGTGCCTCAGCCTCCCAGGTAGCTGGGATTACAGGTGTGTGCCACCACTCCCAGCTAATTTTTGTATTTTTAGTAGAGATGGGGTTTCTCCATTTTGGCTGGGCTGGTGTCAAACTCCCGACCTCAGTTGATCCACCCGCCTTGGCCTCCCAAAGTGCTGGGATTATAGGCGTGTGCCACTGTGCCCAGCCCACATTTTGTTTTCTACATAATTTAAAATAATTTTTTTGGTAAAAGAATTTCTAAATCATTTAAAATAATTATTAACTTTATGGTTTGGGGCACACAATTTGTAAAGGTATAATTTTGTGGTATCAGTAAGCAAAAAGGTTGAGGACCAAGCTGTAACGGAGTGGAGTTTTTCTGTGTTACTGAAATTAAGCTGATAGAAATTTAAATTAGTGTTATAACTTTAGGATGTTAAATGTAATCCCCATGGTAATGACAGAGAAAATCACTGTAGAATATACACAAAAGGACATGAGAAAGGAATTTAAATATTTTAATGTTCCCCAAAAACTCAACTAAACATGAGAATAGACACTAATGCAGGAAACTAGGGACAAAAACCTTAAGGCATATACAAAGCAACAAAATGACAGGCCAGGCACAGTGACTCATGCCTGTAACCCCAGCACTTTGGGAGGCTGAAGCGGGTGGATCACGAGGTCGGGAGTTCAAGACCAGCCTGGCCAAGAAGGTGAAAGCCCGTCTCTATTAAAAAAACAGAAAAATTAGCCAGGTGTAGTGGCAGCCGCCTGTAATGCCAGCCACCCGGGAGGCTGAAGCAGAGAATTGCTTGAACCCGGGAGACAGAGGTTGCAGTGAGCCAAGGTCATGCCGCTGTACTCCAGCCTGGGCGACAGAGTGAGACTCGTCTCAAATAAATAAATAAATAAAAGGAACAAAATGATAGAAATAAGTCCCTCTTTATTGGTTAATTACCTTAAATGTAAATGGATTAAACTCTCCAATCAAAAGACAAAGATTGTCAAAATGGATTTTAAAACCAATCCAGACTGGGCACGGTGGCTCACACCTGTAATCCCAGCACTTTGGGAGGCCAAGGCAGGTGGATCACCTGAGGTGAGGAGTTTGAGACCAGCCTGGGTAACATGGTGAAACCCATTCTCTACTAAAAATACAAAAATTAGCTGGGTGTGGTGGTGCATGCCTGTAATCCCAGCTACCCAGGAGGCTGAGGCAGGAGAATCACTTGAACCTGGGAGACGGAGGCTATAGTGAGCTGAGATAGAACCATTGCACTCCAGCCTGGGCAACAAGAGCAAAACTCCATCTCAAAAAAAACAAAACAGAAAACAATCCTACTATATGCTATGTATAAGAGACTCACGGCCAGGCGCAGTGGCTCATGTCTGTAATCCCAGCACTTTGGGAGGCTGAGACCAGTGGATCACAAGGTCAGGATATCGAGACCATCCTGGTTAACACGGTGGAACCTCGTCTCTACTAAAAAATACAAAAAAAATTAACCACGCTTGGTAGCAGGTGCCTGTAGTCAGTCCCAGCTACTCAGGAGGTTGAGGCAGGAGAATGGCATGAACCCGGGAGGCGGAGCTTGCAGTGAGCCGAGATCGTGCCTATGCACTCTAGCCTGCGCGACAGAGCGAGACTCCATCTCAAAAAAAAAAAAAAAAAAAAAAAAAGACTCACTTTAGATCCAGATTTGCTGGTGAAAGAATAGAAAAAGATAGTCCATGCAAATAGTAATGAAAAGAAATCGAGGTGGCTATTCTACTGTCAGACAAAAAGAGTTACAGAATTGCGGGAAGAAATAGTTCTACAATAAAAGTTGGAAACTTTAATATCCCACTATCAATAATGGATAAAAAAATAAAGAAACTATACATGATAAATCAACTAGATATAACAGACATTTATAGAACACTCTACCCAATGACAATAGCATACATTGTCTCAAATGTACATGGAATGTTTTCCAGAAGAGACCATATGTTAAGCCACAGATTAAGTGTCAGTAGATTTTAAAAGATATACAAAGTATCTTCTTATTGCAACCACAACAGGATAAAGTTAGAAATCGGTAGCAAAAGGAAAATTGGAGAATCCACAAATTTGTGCAAATTAACCATATACTCTCAGTCAACCAATTGGTAAATAAAGAAATTACAAGGGGAATTTAAAAATACTTAAAGACGAATTACAACAAAAACACGCATACCAAAATTTATGGGACAGTGAAAACAATGCTGAGGGGGAAATTTATAGCTTTAAGTACATACATAAAAAATAAGAAAAATCTCAAATCAACAACCTCAACTTTACAATTTAAGGAACTAGAAAGGAGGAAAAACTAAACTCAAAACTAGCAGAAGGAAGGAAATAATAAGCTTAGAACAGATGTAAAGGAAATAGAGACTAGAAAACCATAGAGAAAATCAGTGAAACCAAAAGTTGAATTTTTGTAAAGTTCAACAAAATTGACAAACCTTTAGTCAGATTGATCAAGAAGAAATGAGAGAAGATACAAATGATTAAAACCAGAAACAAAGTAGACCCTTACTATTGATTCAGCAAACAAAAAGGATTATGACAGGATGGTGGATCTGTTGAATACCAACAAATTGGATAACCTAGATGAAATGGACAAACCCCTAGAAACACAAAACCTACTGAGACTAAACCATGAAAATGTAGAAAACCTGAGTAGATCTATAGTTAGAGAATAGAATCAAAATCAATTATCTCCTTGGAAACAGAAGCCTTAGACACGACAGCTTCACCAGTGAATTTAACCAAGCATTTAAGGAACTAACACTATTTCTTCTCAAATTTTTCCAAACAATTGAAGAGGAGGGAGTACTTCTGAATTCACTCTATGAGGCTAGAATTATGCTGATACCAAAACTAGAAAAGATACCACAAGAAAAGTACACATCAGTATCCCTCATGAACACTGATGCAAAAATCTTCAAGAAAATGCTAGCAAATCAAATTCAGCAGCATATTAAAAGGATTATACACCATGACCAAAGTGGGATATATTCCTGGAATGCAAAGACGGTTCAACATATGAAAGTCAGTTACCTAATACACTGTTTTAACAAAATGAGGGACAAAACCACATGGTCAACTCCACTGGTGCATAAAAAGCATTTGACAAAATTCAACACCCTTTTATGGTAAAAACACTCAACAAACTGGGATAGAAACTACCCCAACATAATAAAAGCTGTATATGAAAAACAGTGAACAATTATACTTAATGGTAAAAAGCGGAAAGCTTTTCCTCTATCAGAAACAAGGCAAAATACATGCTTTTGTCACTTCAATTCAACACAGTGCTGGAAATTTTAGCCAGAGTCATTAGCCAAGAAAAAGAAATTAAGAGGCATCAAAATCAGGAAGGAAGAAGTAAAAGTATCTCTGTTTGCAGATGACACAATCTTGTATGTAGAAACCCTAAAGATTTCACAAAAAATTGTTTGAACTAATACATGAAACTGGCATAGTAGCAGCATACAAAGTCAATGCACAAAAATCAGTTGCATTTCTAAACAATGAATAATATGAAAAAGAAATTAAGAGGAAAATTCCACTTAAAATGACATTAAAAAGAATAAGGAGGTGAAAGACTTGTACAATGAAACAAGAAACATTGCTGAAATAAATTAAAGACATAAATAAATAGAAACATATTATATGTTGAGAGATTGGAAGACTTAACATTACGTGTTTGTTTTTTGGAGACAGGGTCTTGCTCTGTCACGTAGGCTGGAGTGCAGTGGCACAATCACGGCTCACTGCAGCCTCAATCTCCTAGGCTCAAGTGATCCTCCCATCTCAGACTCCCAGGTACCTAGGATTACAGGCATGCACCACTATGCCTGGCTTTTTAAAAATTTTTTGTAGAGATGGGGTCTCACTATGTTGCTCAGGCTGGTCTTGAATGCCTGGGCTCAAGTGATCCTCCTGCCTTGGCCTCCCAAAATTGTGGGATTACAGGCATGAGCCACCCCGCCTAGCCTGACTTAATATTGTTAAGCTGTCCATACCACCCAAAGTGATTTATAAGTTAATTCAATACAATTTCTATAAAACTCCCAAGGACATTTTTTGACTTGGGAGTTTTAGAATACAAAAATTTATTCTAAAATTCATATGGGATCTCAGGAGACCCTGAAAAGCCCCAACAAAGCTGAAAAAGAACAAAGCTGGAGATCTCATACTTCCTGAACTTAAAACTTACTAGAAAAATGCAGTCATTAAAACAGTGTATTGGACTTGGCTGTGGTGTGAAGAAATAAGAAGAAGAAAATAAAGAAGAAAACAGCATGATACATAAAAATAGACATAGAGACCAATGAAATCAATAGCCCAGAAATAAATCCTCTTATATAGTCAAGTGAATTTTTTTTTTTTGAGACGGACTCTTACTCTGTTGCCCAGGCTACAGTGCAGTGGCATGATCTCCGCTCACTGCAACCTCCACCTCCTGGGTTCAAATGATTCTCCTGCCTCAGCCTCCCGAGTAGCTGGGACTACAGGCATGTGGCATCACACCTGACTAATTTGTATATTTTTAGTAGAGACAGGATTTCCTGTTAGCCAGGCTGGTCTTGAACTCCTGACCTCAAGTGATTGGCCTGCATCAGCCTCCCAAAGTGCTGGGATTATAGGTGTGAGCCACCGTACCTGGCCCAGTCAAGTGATTTTTTTTTTTTTTTTTTTTGAGACGGAGTCTCGCTCTGTGGCCCAGGCTGGAGTGCAATGGCCGGATCTCAGCTCACTGCAAGCTCCACCTCCCGGGTTTACGCCATTCTCCTGCCTCAGCCTCCCAGAGTAGCTGGGACTACAGGCGCCCGCCACCTCGCCCGGCTAGCTTTTTGTATTTTTTTTTTTTTAGTAGAGACGGGGTTTCACCGTGTTAGCCAGGATGGTCTCGATCTCCTGACCTCGTGATCCGCCCATCTCGGCCTCCCAAAGTGCTGGGATTACAGGCTTGAGCCATCAAGTGATTTTTAATAAGGACATGAAGTTTGTTCCACAGGGAAAGGATAGTCTTTTCAACAAATGGTATAGGGGAAACTGGATATTAACATGCAAAAGAATGAAGTTGGACCCTTGTCTAATACCACATTCAAAAATTAACTCAAAATGGCCGGGCCTGGTGGCTCACACCTGTAATCCCAGCACTTGGGAGGCTGAGGCAGGCAGATCACTTGAGGCCAGGAGTTTGAGATCAGCCTGGCCGACATGGGGAAACTCTGTCTCTACTAAAAATACAAAAAATTAGTCAGGTGTGGTGATGCATGCCTGTAGTCTCAGCTACTCTGGAGGCTGAGGCATGAGAATCACTTGAACCCGGGAGCTGGAGGTTGCAGTGAGCCAATATTGTGTCACTGTACTCCAGCCTGGGCAAGAGAGGGGGACCCTGTCTTAAAAAAAAAAAAAAAACTCAAAATGAATTAAAGACCTAAACGTAAGAACTAAAACTATGAAACTTTTAGAAGAAAACATAGGACAAAATCTTCAAAACATTGGATTTGACAATGATTTATTGGATATAACATCAAGGCATAAGCAACGTGGAAAAATAGGCAAATTGTACTTCATGAAAATTTAAACATTTTTATACATCAAAAACACTATCAACAGAGTAAAAAGGCAGCCCACCCAATGGGAGAAAATATTTGGAAATCATGTATCTGTTAAGGGATTAATATTCAGGATATATAGGGAACTCTTAAAACTCAACAATGAGACCAGGAGTGGTGGCTCACACCTGTAATCCCAGCTACTTGGGAGGCTGAGGCACGAGAATCGCTTGAACCTGGGAGGTGGAGGTTGCATTGAGCCAAGATTGCACCATTGCACTCCAGCCTGGGCTACAGAGTGAGGCTCCATCTCAAAAACAGACAAAAAATTCAACAATGAAAAAACCCAATTCAAAAATGGGCAAAGGACTTGAATAGATGTTTCCCCAGAGAAGGTAAACAAACGGCCAATAAGCACATGAAGAATGAACATCACTAATTATCAGGGCAATGCATGTCAAAACTATACCCTACACCCATTAGGATGGCTACTGTCAAAAAAAAATGGAAATAACAAGGGTTGGTAAGGATGGGAGAAATCAGAACCCTGGTGCATTGTTCGTAGGAATAGGAGATGATGCAGCCACTACTAGAAAACAGTATGGTGGTTGCTCAAAAAGCTAAAAATAGAATTACCGTATGATACCAAAATTCAGTCCTGGGTAGGGTGTGTACCCAAGATAATTGAAAGCAGTATCTCAAAGAGATGTTTGTACGCTCATATTCATAGAAGCCTTATTCACAGTTAAAATGGAGGAGCAACCCTTGTATGTCCATCAGCGGATGAATGGAGAAACAAAATGTAGTATGTACATGCAAGAGAATATGACTAAGTCTTAAAAAGGAAGGAGTTTTGATATGTGCTATAACACGGATGAACCTTGAAGATACTGTATGAAGGAGATAAGCCAGTCAGAGTAAAGACAAATACTGTATGGTTCCATTTATATGAGGTATTTAGAGTAGTCAAAATCACGGTAAAAGGAATTTGAGGAGATTAAAAAAAAAAAAGGAATAGTAAAAATCATAAAGACAGAAAGTAGAATGGTAGTTGCCAGGGGCTGGGGAGAGGGATGAATGGGGAATTATTGTTTAATAGGGTCGGTTTCAGTTTTACAAGATTCAATAGTCCTGGAGATGGATGATGGTGATGATTGCAGAGCATTATGAATGTATTGAATACCACTGAAATGTATACTTTAGAAAGGGATCCTGGTAATTTTATGTTAGGTATTTTAACATTAAAAAATTGGGGGATGAGGGCTGGGTACGGTGGCCCAGGCCTGTAATCCCAGCACTTTGGGAGGCTGAGGTGGGCAGATCACGAGGTCAGGAGATCGAGACCATCCTGGCTAACAAGGTGAAACCCCATCTCTACTAAAAATACGAAAAAAAACATTAACAGGACATGGTGGCGGGCGCCTGTGGTCCCAGCTACTCGGGAGGCTGAGGCAGGAGAATCGCTTGAACCCAGGAGGTGGAGGTTGCGGTGAGCCAAGATCGTGCCACTGCACTCCAGCCTGGCAACAGAGTGAGATTCCATCTCAAAAATAAAAATAAAAATTGGGGGTGAGGGCAGGGTGCAGTGGCTCACATCTGTAATCCCAGCACTTTGGGAGGCCAAGGCAGGAGGATTCCTTGTGCCCAGGAGATCGAGACCAGCCTGGGCAATATAGTGAGACCTTGTCTCTACAAAAAAATTTAAAAATTAGCTGGGTGTGGGGCACACGTCTGTAGTCCCAGCTACTTGGGAGGCTGAGGCGGGAGGATCGCTTGAGCCTGGGAGGTTGAGGCTGCAGTGAACTGTGATTGCACCACTGCCGTTCTGCCTAGGTGTATTTGTTTTCTGGGTTTTTTTTGTTGTTGTTTATTGTTTTTTTGAGACAGAGCCTTGCTCTGTCGCCCAGGCTGGATGCAATGGCATGATCTCGGCTCACCGCAACCTTCGCCTCCTGGGTTCCAGTGATTCTCCTGCCTCAGCCTCCCGAATAGCTGGGATTACAGGCATCTGCCACCACGCCCAGCTAATTTTTGTGTTTTTAGTAGAGACAGGGTTTCACCATGTTGGCCAGACGTCTCGAACTCCTGACCGCAGGTGATCTGCTTGCCTTGGCCTCCCAAAGTGCTGGGATTACAGGTGTGATCCACCATGCCCAGCCCTGTTTGTGTTTTTTTTCAAAAGATGTGATTTCTGACTTGCATATGTAATCAAGAATATGTATGGACTGCAGCCTGATGAAGTTTTTCACTCCATTGGTAACGTCCTCCTTGTTTTACATTTTCAAAGCCTGCGTAGTTACAGATTCATTTGTTTTCAACGTTTCTCCAGGGGAAGACGGAATCTATCACTGTGGTGAAGCTGCTGAGTTGCTTTGATGACCTGGTGGCAGCAGGCACAGCCTCTGGCAGGGTTGCAGTTTTTCAACTTGTGTCTTCATTGCCAGGAAGAAATAAACAGGTGAGTACTCATGATCTGAACACGTGTTAACTTCTTGGTAAATTCCTCATGGATTTTTAAAATGAGAAATCCTCATCTGCTTAGAAAGTTTATGCTCAGAGAAAGCCGGGCACAGTGGCTCACACCTGTAATCCCAGTAATTTGGAAGGCCAAGGCGGGCTGATCATGAGGTCAAGAGATCAAGACCATCCTGGCTAACATGGTAAAACCCTGTCTCTACTAAAAATACAAAACTTGGCCAGGCGCAGTGGCTCACGCCTGTAATCCCAGCACTTTGGGAGGCCGAGGGGGGCGGATCACAAGGTCAGGAAATTGAGACCATCCTGGCTAACATGGTGAAACCCCGTCTCTACTAAAAAATACAAAAAATTAGCCAGGTGTGGTGGCGGGTGCCTGTAGTTCCAGCTACTCAGGAGGCTGAGGCAGGAGAATGGCGTGAACCTAGGAGATGGAGCTTGCAGTGAGCTGAGATCGCGCCACTGCACTCCAGCCTGGGCGACAGAGCAAAACTCCGTCTCAAAAAAAAAAAAAAAAAGAAAAAAAATACAAAAATTAACTTGGCGTGGTGGTGTGTGCCTGTAGTCCCAGCTACTCGGGAGGCTGAGGCAGGAGAATTACTTGAACCCAGGAGGCAGAGATCGCAGTGAGCCGAGATTGCAACACACTACTGCACGCCAGCCTGATGGAGTGAGACTCCGTCTCAAAAAAAAAAAAAAAAATTTATGCTCAGAGAAGCTTAACACTGTGCTGTTTATAATTGGAGAACGTTTTTGTGCCGAGTTGAACACTTGGCATAAAGTACAGGTGGGTCATTTCATTTTTGCTTAATATCCTCAAGGTGTGCTCTCTGTGGGTTTTGGAGGTGACTAGAGGGATGGAACCTTGTGCAGGGTTCTGCTTGGAAAAGGAGATTGGGAAAACCAGCTCTTCTGTAACTAGGAGCGATTGTATACCTTTTCCATGGAGCCCCAGCTCACAGCCTTTATCCTTTTCTTTTTCTTGTGTATATTTTTATCCCCTGTTCATAGCTTCGGAGATTTGATGTCACTGGTATTCACAAAAACAGCATTACAGCTCTGGCTTGGAGCCCCAACGGAATGAAACTGTTCTCTGGAGATGACAAAGGCAAAATTGTTTATTCCTCTCTGGATCTAGACCAGGTAAAATTATTTTCAGAAATACTGTTGGCTCTTGCCTTCTTACATTTGGAAAAACTATATTTATAATTGTATTTTTATTCAGTTTGTATTCTTGATCATTGTCCCTTTATAATCTCAATTGTTATTTGTAACATTTACTTTTATAGACTTATGTTTTATAAGCTTCCACTTCTAAGACTAAGGAGTTGGCCTACTGGAACATTCACTTTTTTCATTCCACTGTTGTGTATTACTTCTACTTGGAAAAGAAGCTGTTATCATTCCTACTTCCTGAAAGGTTAGTAGGAGTGATGCCAGGCACTTCTGAATCCTAACTGGACAAGTCAGTGATTTCAATGGATGGAGGACTCTCTGCCAGCCGCCTGGCCTGTGTGAGATGACCTCATGTGACAGGAAGTGGCAGAGGAGAAGGTTAGGTGGCAGTATGGTGAAGATGAAGAAGCTGGAGCTCCGAGAGATCCAGGAACTAGCCCAGGGTTGCAGGCTTGCACCTCACAGGGCTTGCTTTCAAACCGAGGTTCTGCTTCGATGCCCATGCCTTTTCCACTGCACGTGTGGCTTTATGATCTGCTGGGTTTTATTTGTTTTGTCATGTGTCTGCAACCAAACGGAACTCCTTGGTGGCACAGTCCTTTCTTTTTCTTATTTGTAACCTTCATTCCTAGAGCACTGTCAGAATTCAGCAATTTTTTTTTTTTTTTTCTTGAGACGGAGTCTCGCTCTTGTCACCCAGGCTAGAGTGCAGTGGCGCAATCTCGGCTCGTTACAACCTCTGCCTCCCGGGTTCAAGCAATTCTCCTGCCTCAGCCTCCCGAGTAGCTGGGATTACAGGGACCTGCCATCATGCCTGACTAAATTTTTCTATTTATGTAGAGATGGGGTTTCACCATGTTGGTCAGGCTGGTCTTGAACTCCTGACCTCAGGTGATCTGCCCACCTTGGCCTCCCAAAGTGCTGAGATTACAGTCGTGAGCCACCGTGCCCGGCCAAGAATTCAGCAATTACTAGCTGCATGACTTTCAGTCCCTCTGATCCAAGACTGACCTATTACAAATATTCTCTAGTAGTAGTTTTCAAGCTTTGTAGTCATAGGATCCCTTTACACTCTTAGAAAGAGGACCCCAAAGCATTTTTGTTTATATAGGTCATCTCTACCGAGTACACTGTGTTAGAAGTTAAAACTGATAAATTTTAAAATGTATATTTTTTTTGAGATGGAGTCTCGCTCTGTTGCCCAGGCTGGAGTGCAGTGGGACAATCTCAGCTCACTGCAACCTCTGCCTTCCGGGTTCAAGCAATTCTCATGCCTCAGCCTCCTGAGTAGGTGGGACTACAGGCAACTGCCACCATGCCCATCTAATTTTTTGTATTTTTTGTAGAGACGGTGTTTCACCGGATGGTCTCGATCTCCTGACCTTGTGATCCTCCCACCTCAGCCTCCCAAAGTGCTGGGATTACAGGCGTGAGCCACTGCACCTGGCTGACATTTAAAAATATTTTTACTTTGAAATAATAAATCCATAATATCTGAACATAAGTGACATATTTTCTGAAAATATCTCTATATCTCTGTTTTCAAAACAGGTGACAAGAGAGTGGCATTGAGTTATATTTTTACAAATCTTTATTATCTGGCTTAATAGAAGATGACTGGATTCTGCATTCAATCTGTTGCCATACATTGTTTTGATTGAAGTATATAAAGAAAATCTGGCCTTACACAGACATGTAGTTGGAAATGGGAGGAGTATTTTGATAGCCTTTTCAGATAATTGTGGGCATTCTTTAATAATATCCTCATATTGACAAATGGTAGTTGCTTTAAAGGTTACAGTGACAAATGACAAACGGTAGTTTCTTTAAAGGTTAGTAAAAATGTGGAATCTGAAACCATGTGGATGAATTTTTCCTACTCTGTTACATTAAAATCTACTTTACACATGTTGGATTTTGTAACATTATGTATTGGTCACTTAGAAAATACTATTCACAGAGTGGTGTAGATCTTCCAAATGTTGACACTTTTTTTTTTTTTTGAGACATGGTCTTACTCCTCTCACCCAGGCTGGTGTGCAGTAGTGCAATCATGGCTCACTGGAGCTTCGACTTCCCAGGTTCAGGTGATTCTCCCACCTTGGCCTCCCAAATAACTGGGACTACAGGTGCACACCATCATGCCCAGCTGATTTTTTGTATTTTTATAGAGACAGGGCTTTGCCATGTTGCACAGGCTGGTCTTGAACATCTGGGCTCAAGCAGTCTGCCCACCGCAGCCTTCCAAAGTTCTAGGATTACAGGTGTGAGCCACCGTGCCGGCTGGTACATTTTCTAATACAATATCAAAAAAAAAAAAAAACCTTTGTTAACATCAACATCATTGTAATCAGGAAAGTCTAGCTATAAGGAATCGTCAAGTTCACAGGGACAGGTACAAGTTTTCGTATTGCTAATCTTCACATGAGAGCAACAAATACCATTACTTGTTTTCCTTGAAGTGACAGGCTTTTGTTTTTTGAGAAAATGTCTGCTAAATACCCAAATTTGAATAATTACAGCATTTCAAATAAAAATGGTGTTTTGTGAAGAAAGCAGCAGGCTCAGCTCATAGCTGCAACAGTTGTACAAGTGCTTTTCCTTGAGAGAACCACTGAGTGTGTTTCAGTGTGCAGCAGAAGGGAGAATAGAAAACTACCTATCCTCTGGCCAGGCACGGTGTCTCACACCTGTAATTCCAGCACTTTGGGAGGCCAAGGCAGAATGATCACTTGAGCCTAGGAGTTTGAGACCAGTCTGGGCAACATGACAAAACCCCATTTCTACCAAAAAACATATAAAAATTAGCCAGGCATGGTGGCACACACCTGTAATCCCAGCTACTCTGGAGGCTGAGGTTGGAGGATCACTTGAGCCTTGGAGGTGGATATTGCAGTGAGCTGAGATTGCACCACTGTATTCCAGTCTAGGCCAAGAGCCAGAACCTGTCTAAAAAAAAAGTTTGCAACATTTTCATGTAATGGAAATTTCTTTATCTTGATTTTGGTATTGGTTACATGAAAAATTCTTAGAATTGTATACCTAAAAAAGGACGAAATTTACTGTAAGTTTTACCAACAAATCTGACATTGCCCCCTGCTTCCCTCACAAAATGTCAGTGATGTTACAGCAATATTTCTGAAATAATTGATGAAACTTTTCAAATATACTGGATTTCATATATATATATTTCATATATATATACAAAAAAATATATATATATGTATTTCATATATGTATATTTTTTGAGATGGAGTCTCGCTCTGTTGCCCAGGCTGGAGTGCAGTGGCGTGATCTTGGCTCACTGCAACCCTTGCCTGTGGGTTCAAATGATTCTCCTGCCTCAGCCTCCCAAGTAGCTGGGATTACAGGCATGTGCCACCTCGCCCAGCTAAATTTTGTAATTTTAGTAGAGACGAGGTTTCACGATGTTGGCCAGGCTGGTCTCGAACTCCTGACCTCAAATGATCCACCCACCTCAGCCTCCCAAAATATAGGGATTACAAGTGTGAGCCACTGCACCCAGCCGGATGACACTTTTCTATACGAATAACTTATAGAATCAAATTTTTAATACAATGAAATATGCTCTGTGTTAGCAGTCAGATACCTTCTAGAATTTTACTTTGTGTTTATATATAAAATATGTTTTTTGTTTTTGCTTATTTGTTTTTGTAAAGACAGAGTCTCACTCTGTTACCTGGGCTAGAGTGCGGTGGTATGATCACAGCTCACTGTAGTCTGAACTCGTGGGCTCAAATGATCCTTCTGTCTCAGCCTCCCAAGTAGCGGGGATCACAGACACATGCCAATACACGTGGCTAATAAAATGGTTTTTTTTTTTGTAGAGACAGGATCTCACAATGTTGCCCAGGCTGGTCTTGTAAAATATCATTTTATGTTCATAGCATTTTATATATTTAATATCATTTAATTTCTTCTGACCTCCTGTATTCTATGACCCTTTCGGTTGGCAAGTATATAATGTCCTCAAAACTGCTTTGAGCACTTTGTGAGGGGAGACTGTAATATGAACTTACAGAGCTGATTATTGTCACAATAATTTTATAGAAGGTTCCATTCCATTGTTTTATAATAGAAGAAGCAATACACACAGTGCAACAGATTTCTGTTTAGATCTTTATGGATGCTTCTTTGAACTCTCTACATGTTTACTGCGTCATCCCTGAGCCTGCTGTGGTGCACAGTAAAGAATGTATCTACTGAGGACATGTTTTTAAAAATTATGCAGATTTTTTAAATGTTTCTTGTCAAACTGGATGTAGCATGAGGGAGATGTTGGTATGGACTATTTTCCCATCCATCAGATAATCTCTCTGTGGTGGGTTGAGAGTGAATCTGCAGAGAGGGAAAGCATACATTAGGTAGGGTGCAAGCTGACCTAAGCACAGCTCGCAGGAAGGACCCTGACTTGTCCTAAGGGAGGTCCATTCTTTAGCCTGGCGCTGATGTGAGGCGTAACCGGACTTTCTCTGCCAGGGGCTCTGTAACTCCCAGCTGGTGTTGGAGGAGCCGTCTTCCATCGTGCAGCTGGATTATAGCCAGAAGGTGCTGCTGGTCTCTACTCTGCAAAGAAGTCTGCTCTTTTACACTGAAGAAAAGTCTGTAAGGCAAATTGGAACACAGCCAAGGAAAAGGTAAGTTCCGTACGTTTTCCTGTTTGGCCTAAACGCTGGGCCTTGTTGTAGAGGGTGCTTTAGGGTTTCCTAGGTCTCCTCTTTGGCGGACGCAAGCCCACAGCGGCTCTAAGCCTGGGGTTCCTGGTGGGGCCCTGTGCCTGCTTAGGATTTCTCCTCCCAGAGGCAGACAAGAAGAGTGGGTTCCTCTTGTTGCAGAGCTGTAGGAGCCTGCACGCACAGCCACTCTGCCTCTCAAAGTGCCACGGTCCATCCGTTCCTTGTGTAGGCACCTCCTCCACACAGCCCTGGTGAGGGGTCAGGGTTGTGGGGCTCACTCATTATTCAGCACGTGTTTACCATGCACCCTGGGCACTGTGGCAGGCTCAGCAGTGACATGGTAAACACGGCAGATCTGAGCCTTCCGTTGTGGAAATGGAAATGCAGATAAAACACTTGTTGACCGTTGCGGCAGCTGCTATGGACCAAAATACACAGGATGCTGTGTGAGTGTAGACACACTTGTCCAGCTGAAGGGTCAGGGAAGACATCCTGAAGGCGTGGGTTCCAGGTGCCAGGTTCTACCTGGGATTACAGGCATGTGCTACCACGCCTGGCTAATTTTGTATTTTTAGTAGAGATGGGGTTTCACCATGTTGGTCAGGCTGGTCTCAAACTCCCGACCTCAGGTGATCCACCTGCCTCGGCCTCCCAAAGTGCTGGGATTACAAGTGTGAGCCACCACGCCCAGCCTGCTGAATACCCTCTTAATTCCATCAACAATCTGGCCTTTTTATATCTGCAGTCTCCCTATTGGCCCCTGGAGAACTCAGTGGAATTTATGGTCCTGCAGATCTTAGTTCTTCCGTTCCCTCTGCCAGTATCCTACTCCTCTGGCATTTTATCCTGGTTCATCTGTCAATGTCTTACTGCACTGTGTCTTGGAAGGAAGGCAGGGTGTAAAGACAGGCATTGAAAACCAATTACCTTGTGGGTCCTATTCCCACCAGTCTCTCTTAAAACCTGACCCTTGGCCGGGTGCGGTGGCTCACGCCTATAATCCTAGCACTTTGGGAGGCCGAGGTGGGCGGATCACTTGAGGTCAGGAGTTCAAGAACAGCCTGGCCAACATGGTGAAACCTCCTCTCTACTAAAAACACAAAAGTTAGCCGGGCGTTGTGGCGGGCGCCTGTAATCCCAGCTACTCAGGAGACTGAGGCAGGAGAATCACTTGAACCCGGGAGACGAAGGTTGCAGTGAGCTAACACCGCACCACTGTACTCCAGCCTGGGTGACAGCAAGACTCCATCTCAAAAAAATCAAAAACAAAAAATGAACCTGGCCCTTTAACCTCTTGTGTGGAGACCCAAGCAGTTTCTGTAACCCTCTCCTAGTGCGTCTGTGCAGCGCAGTCTTTAGGGAACATGGATTGAAAGCATGCTCTGCACCAGGAACTGGTTTAGGATGCAGAAACAGATAAACGTGTCCCCTTCTCAGAAGGAAAGAGATTTTATTGAGCCTTGAAGAAATGGGGGCTAACAGAATAAAAGGAAATGTTCTTAGCATCTGTGTCTTAAAGACTTGCTTTCTGCTGTAGGCTATTGTGTGTGTCTCTGCCTGGAAGCAGTGCTTCCCTCACAACTGTTTAGCTGGGCATGTACACGTGGAGGTGTGGCAGCAAGTAAGGAGGCATCCGAGGAGACAAGGCCTCTGCCCTCAAACACAATGGGAGAGACTGTCGGTCAGCAGGAGGAGAGTAGAGGCTATCAGTGCTGTAAAGGAGCGGGCAGGGTGAAGCATTAGGGAGCGCTAGGCATGGGGCAGGATGTTGCATTTGGATAGAATGGTCAGGAAAGGCCTCTACAAGGGCAGTGATCTTTGAGCTGAAGCCTGGGAAGAGCTGCTAGAAGAGCATTCCAGGCTCAGGGAACAGCATATGCCAAGACCTCAGTTGGGCCAGGGCTTAGATGTTCAAGAAGCCAGAAGTGACTAGGGCACTGGCTGTGGCAGGAGTCCAGGGGAGCCGCGGGGAGGCTGGCACGGGAGTCCAGGGAAACCACTGACTGAGCTGGAGACTGGGGAAGGCTGGGCCGGAGGTCAGGACATCAGGACCTCTGCTGTGGACATAGGGGGTTTGACGGGTCTGTCACGTTGCCGTGCGGGAGTCGCAGAAGAGAGTTCTGTGGACCAGTCTGGAGCCCAGGGAAGAAGTCTTGACCAGAGGGGAAAATGAGGTCACCAGATACAGGTGACATTGACACCTGACATTGGATGAATCCACACAGGGAGTATCTATTCATTCGGTGCTCTGCCCTGCTCCAGGTACTCCTCATCTGGGGATATCTGTGAACAAGGCAGAACAGATCTGTAATCTCAGGGAGCTGTGTGCAGAGTGGTGAACAGATAAACATGTCAGAGGTGCAGAGCCAGAGACGGAGGCGCAGGAGACACAGGTGTCTCTTTAATAGGATGACAGGGAAGGCTCCTCTGAGGAGGTAGCCTGGGCTGATTCCTGAAGCAAGGAGGCAACTAGTGCGAGAAGACCTTAGAGAGAGACCCTGGAGGCAGAGGGCCCCCTGCACCCCGAGGATCTGAGCAGCCAGGCCAGCTGTGTGGAGCAGGGTGCGGGGAGCCCTCTCCTGTCATCTCTGTGGGCCCTGCCCATGGGGCTCTTTCAGTCCAGTGCTGTGGCCAGTCACAGAGAACTGTGGCCAAGCCAGGGAGGTCACGCTGGCTGCTGCTTGGAATATATTGGAGGGGGCAGGTGTGGCAGCTCAGCAGGGCCAGCGAGGGTTCTGGGTGATCCAGGTAGGAGATGACAGGATGGGGCGGGGTCAGTGGTGAGACTGCTTCCAAGGCAGAGCTGGCAGATCTGCTGCCATGTTGGTTCTGGGGTGTGAGAGGGATGAGTTAGAGATGATTCCTAGGTCTGTGGTCTGTGCAGCTGGGTGAGTGGCCATGCTGTGGATTGATGCAGAGAATCCTGGAGGCACGAGGAGAAGGAGGAGATGAAACAGCCTGCTGTGGCCCTGCCCTGTCCCCTCCCCATGGTAGAGAACTGGCGTGGGAGGTGGGTGGCAGGTGTGCCTCTCAGGGAGCTGTGCACCGGCAGCCGCTGGCATGCAGACAGGAGCTCGCCTAGGGAGATTTGGGGAGGCCTTGTGTTCTGAAGAGGAAATGGCATCAGGAGAGAACAGGAGTCGGGGGGTCAGAGGAGTCAGAGGCCACATGGAGGGACATAGCAGCTGCTGCGAGACCAGGGGCTGAGACAGCTGTGATGGGCCTGGGTCTGTAGCACGGAGGCTATGCACAGCCCTTCTCATCAGCAGGGCCAAGGGATTGGAAGGGCTAAAAGAGGAGTGGACAGCGAGTATGGAGAGCTTTTGGGAGGAGTGTTTTTGCAGAAGAGAGCAAAGAAAGAAAAATAAGTGGTGCCCAGGGGGACCGTGTGGCCTGCTGGGAATTTTGGGAGAGGGGCCATGTGGCAGCACATTGGTGTGTGATGTGGGTGCCTGTGGAGGGAACACAGTGCTGGTGGGGACAGAGTGCAGGCGGTGGCCTCAGTTGGCCCGCTTATGGGCAGCAGTGTAGGGTTGACCAGAAACCGGGCCAGAGATGCTCTTCCAGAGGACGGGCAGGGCACTGAGCCCAGGGCAGGTGCAGGCAGGTCAGGGGACTCAGAGGTAGAAGATGAGGGGTCCTCTTCTCTTCGAGTCTGTGGATCTCTTCAGACCGGACGATGTGTGTGTTACATCCAGAACACCTCAGAGACGCCAGCCACGCGCAGCCGTGGGTTTGCTATCCTGTGTATGTTCCATTGTTCATGTGTCAGAGCCCTCTGCAGACCTGTTACTGCGTCTCCTGTGAGTCTAGTGCCCAGGGAAGCCCTCCCTGGCAGTAGCACTGTGCCCTGGGGAGGGAGGAGGAGATGAAGCAATCTGTAGGTGTGGCACCCGCGTCTGGGTAAGAGCCAGCACCCGGTTCTGGAACCCCGCCACCAGCACATCTGTTTGGATGGCTGGTGGGTGTTTAGCTGTTGAGATCTCTGACAGGGCTTCTGTGGATCCTTCTTCTCTCCCAGCTTAGACTTTCAGGCTCCCATTTTGGGTGCTGTCAGCTTTCAGCATATCAAGTCTGTGGCACCATACATCACGCACAAAATCAAAAAACCCTATTATTTTATAGCTAGAATTTGTTAGCCAGAAAACACTCCTTATATATCAACGTGGTCTATAAAGGGAATTTATTTGTTTAGGTAATCAATGAGTTTTTGGAAATCATCTCTACAGAAATTAAGAAATTTTGTTAATTTCTTTATGATTTTAGAATCCTGCAATACTTAGACCTTAAAAGTTGGAATTTTGGTGTCAAATTCAGAAAGCACCAGCAAGTACTGCAGAATCGCACTGCAAGTGGATGGTGGCTGAGTTGGGGGCTTAGGACAGTTTCTCTAGCTGGTTCTTCACAACTTCACTGCCTTTGACCAACCCACTCATCAGACATTTCCGTTCTCTTTTCTTTAGAGACAGGGTCTTGCTCTGTTACCAAGGCTGGAGTGCAGTGGTGTGGTCACAGCTCACTGCAGCTTTGAACACCTGGGTTCAGGCGATCCTCCTCCCTCAGCCTCCTGAGTAACTAGGACTACAGGGACGCACCACCATGCCTGTCTAAATGTTTTAATTTGTAGAGATGGAGTCTCTCTCTCTGTGTCACCCAGGCTGCTGTCAAACTCCTGGGCTCCAGCAGTCCTCCCTCCTTGGCCTCCAAACGTGCTAGGATTACAGGTGTGAGCTACCATGCCATTCAGCCATTCAGCAGTTTTCGAGGCAGCCACTCCCAGGACCGTGCTCAGCAGGGCTGCTTTCCCCTTCCTCCAGGGGAAGAGTCCAAGAGTCCACCCGGTGTTCAGGACCTCGCCTTCTCATGCCCACTCAGATGCACCACCTTGATCTAGCTCTTTGAGCCTCAGATGTGGCGCTTCCAGATGCTGCTGTAATTGTTTGCACAGGTCAGCACGGTGTTATGAGACAGGCTGAGGACCTCATCTTATTTATTTTTTATTTTACCCAGAGCATCAAACACGGTGTCTTACAGAATGTAGGAATCACTAAATGTTTGTTAACATGAGTGCTTTAGTTACATAAGATGAACCAGTCAAAATGGAAATGACAAGAGATGTTTCAGGGGTCCTACAAATAGAAGGAAAACACTTAAAAATTGGATCGCCAAGAGAAATTGATTGACAGGAAAGGAAAGGCAGGAGGAAGAGGTTATGGGCTCCCTTGCTGGAATTCCTCTGGGTCACTCTAGAGGACCTCTCCAGAACAAACCCACCAAAGGCAGTAATCGGATACGGTGCAGTTTATAGAATTGTCCATGAAAGATCCACAGCGTCAAAACACCCTTGGTTCGTCCTGACGGTCATTGTTTCAAAGCTGAATTTGATATATGATATCCTCCTTGGACCCTATCCAAAGGGATTTAGTTACTGAGGTGCCAGAAGGACCTAGTGAGATTCTGGTGTGCGAAGGAACCCCGCAAATAAACTATCTGTGTGCCTATGTGAGTGGGCCCTGGGGGCGGCCTCTGGGATTGGGTGTGCTGCTGTGTTCAGGGAGCGTGGGGACAGGCACAGCACAAGTTGGCCGAGGTCTGGTGGGGAAGCAGTGGCACGGAGGCGGCTCTCAACTGTGAGCTGCCTGTAGCCTCGTTCAGGACAGTCGAGCACTTCTGGGGACTTAGTGTCACAAGCATTGCTTTTGTGCTGCACGCAGGTTATCTCATTCATTCCTCACTTTAGCCTTTGAGATGGGAGTTACTCTGCCTGGTTTACAGAATGGGAAACACGGCCAGAAAAGTTCAATAACTGCACACATACCATGTACCCACTAAGTGTCAGGGCTGGACATCGAGCCCAGGACTTGCTCTAAAACCAGTGCTGTTTCTGCGGTTCACAATCCAAGAAGTATTTGGGAGAAGGAATCACCCAGGCGTAGGACTGAGCTGAAATGCTTACATGTGAACTCTGGTAGCAGCCTGAGAAATAACGAGAACTCAGATTGCCAGTGGGAGTGTAGATTGTTAGAATCACGTTGAAAAAGCTTGAAGTTCCAGGCCGGGCGCGGTGGCTCAAGCCTGTAATCCCAGCACTTTGGGAGGCCGAGACGGGTGGATCACGAGGTCAGGAGATCGAGAACATCCTGGTCTACACGGTGAAACCCCGTCTCTACTAAAAATACAAAAAACTAGCCGGGCGAGGTGGCGGCGCCTGTAGTCCCAGCTACTCGGGAGGCTGAGGCAGGAGAATGGCGTAAACCCGGGAGGCGGAGCTTGCAGTGAGCTGAGATCCGGCCACTGCACTCCAGCCTGGGCGACAGAGCGAGACTCCATCTCAACAAAGAAAAAAAAAAAGCTGGAAGTTATCTTCTAAACTTGAATATGCTCTCAGCAACCCAGCGATAACCTGACAGCCCACCAACTGCATCCTGAGTGTCCTTGACAGACTCTGACACCTGTGGGCTAGGGGCTAATGCACAGAAATGCTCATAGCACAGTTGTTCAAAATAGGTTTAAAAATAATAATTGAAGCCAGGCACAGTGGCTCATGCCTGTAATCCCAGCACTTTGGGAGGCCGAGGCAGGTGGATCACGAGTTCAGGAGATCGAGACCATGGTGAAACCCCATCTCTACTAAAAATACAAAAAATTAGCCGGGCATGGTGGCGGGCGCCTGTAGTCCCAGCTACTCGGGAGGCTGAGGCAGGAGAATGGTGTGAACCCAGGAGGTGGAGCTTGCAGTGAGCCAAGAACGCGCCACTGCACTCCAGCCTGGGCAACAGAGCAAGACTCCGTCTCAAATAATAGTAATAATAATAATAATTGAAATATCCATCAACAAGAAAGTGAATAAATAAATTGTGGAATACATTAAGTCCTCATTTAATGTCATTGATAGGTTCTTGGAAACTGCGACTTTAGCAGAGCAACGTATAACAAAACCAGTGTTTTTCCCTCACCAATGTTGTTGAAGGAAACGATGTTTATCTGAGGACCTGCTCTATGTCATTTCACTTACAGTTGTAGTTTCCAAGAACCTGTGGGCGCTGAGTAGGACGTACTGTACCATACAGCAGTGGAAATGAATTAGCGCGACAGCTTCTTTTTATCAACAAGAATAAATCTGAGAACCATAGTGTTAAGTTAAAAAAAGCAAGTTGCGAAAGTGTACAATTAGCATCATACATTTTAATAAAAATGAAAGATAAACAATACTAAATTATGTTGTCTTTAGAGATACATAGGTATGTGATTAAACCAAAACAAAAGTGAGGAAATGATAAAGGCAAAATGCAATCCAGTGGTTCCATCTGGGGCACAAGGGGGCAGGAAGTGGCAGGAACACAAGAGACCATCGGTTGGATGACTGATGATTTCTTTTTTTTTTTTTTTTTGAGACGGAGTCTGGCTCTGTCGCCCAGGCTGGAGTACAGTGGCCGGATCTCAGTTCACTGCAAGCTCTGCCTCCCAGGTTTACGCCATTCTCCTGCCTCAGCCTCCCGAGTAGCTGGGACTACAGGCGCCCGCCACCTCGCCCGGCTAGTTTTTCGTATTTTTTTAGTAGAGACGGGGTTTCACTGTGTTAGCCAGGATGGTCTCGATCTCTGGACCTCGTGATCCGCTCGTCTCGGCCTCCCAAAGTGCTGGGATTACAGGCTTGAGCCACCGCGCCCGGCTGATGATTTCTTTCCTCAGTTTGGGGATGGGTTCCCAGGCGTACCTTTCCTTGCTAGGCTTTATAACTGCATGGATATATGTACATATACACAGTTGTGCGCTGCATAACAATATTTCAGTCATTGACGGACTGCATGTATGACAATGGTCGCAGAAGATTATAATGGAGCTGAAAAAATTCCTATCAGCGGGTGTCTTAGCGCCACACATTACGTTTTCTATGTTTAGGTGTACAAACACTCATCATTATGTTACAGGTGCCTACAGTGTTAAGTATAGTCACATGGAGTACAGGTTTGGAGTCCAGGGGCAATAGGCTAGACTAAGCTTGTCCAACCCATGGCCCAACACAAATTTGTAAACTTTCTTAAAACATGAGATTTTGGCTGGGCGCGGTGTCTCATACCTGTATTCCCAACACTTTGGGAGGCTGAGGCGAGTGGATCACAAGGTCAGGAGATCAAGACCATCCTGGCTAACACGGTGAAACCCCGTCTCTACTAAAAATACAAAAAATTAGCCAGGTGTGGTGGCGGATGCCTGTAGTCCCAGCTACTCAGGAGGCTGAGGCAGGAGAATGGCGTGAACCCAGGAGGCAGAGCTTGCAGTGAACCGAGATGGCACCACTGCACTCCAGCCTGGGCGACATAGCAAGACACTGTCTCAAAAAAAAAAAAAAAAAAAAGATTTTTTGACCGGGCGTGGTGGCTTATGCCTGTAATCCCAGCACTTTGGGAGGCCAAAGCAGTGGATCACTTGAGGTCAGGAGTTTGAGACCAGCCTGGCCAACGTGGTAAAACCCCATCTCTACTAAAAATACAGAATTATCTGGGCGTGGTGGTGCACACCTGTAATCTCAGCTACTTGGGAGGCTGAGGCGGGAAAATCACTTGAACCCGAGAGGCAGAGGTTCCAGTGCATTGAGCCCAGAGTGCGCCATTGAACTCCAGCCTGGCCAACAAGATCAGAGCTCTGTCTCAAAACAAAAAGAGGTTTTTTTGTGATTATTATTATTTTTAGCTCGTCAGCTGTCGTTAGTGTATTTTATGTGTGGCCCAAGACAGTTCTTCTTCCAATATGGCCCAGGGAAGCCAAAAGATTGAACATCCCTGGGCTAGACTATATGGGTGTGTCATAGGCTGTGCCATCTAGGTTTGTGTAAGTACACTCTATGATGTTCACACGACGGAGACATTGCCTAATGACAGATCTCGCAAACATCCCCGTCACTAAGTGACCCGTGACTCTATATATAGCATATTCTTTTGTTTGTGTCAGATATTTCATAATTTCAGAAAGAAAAAAATATCAAGCTTGGGGACAGGAAGGGACATTGGTGCCTCTGATGGGTTTAGAGAAATTCTGAAAGGGCAACACTATAGATGGGTTGCGTGAAGCTCCTTCATTCAGGATGTGGAGTGAGCACAGCAATCAGATGTCAGAGCAACAGAATCAGAGCAGGAAAGGATGAGCAGACCTGGATTCTTCACCTTCTGCCTCAGTTTCCTCTCCTCCAAAACGGGAGTTGTAATATAGTCATGTGTCAATTAACAACAGGGATATAGTCTGAGAAATGCATTGTTAGGTGACATCTTTGTTGCATGAACACCATAGAGTGTACTGACAAACGTAGGAGGTAGGTACCACCTACTTCACACCTGGGCTAAATGGTACAGCAAATTGCTCCTGGGCTACAGACCTGTACCACTTGCGACTGCACTGAATACTTTAGGCAGCTGTAGCACAAAGGTAAGTATTAGTATATCTAAACATAGAAAAGGTGCCATAAAAATATGGTATTATAATCTTATGGGACCACTGTTGTATTTGCAGTCCATCATTGACTAAAATGACTTATTGTTGTTTTTGAAGCAGAGTCTGTCACCCAGGTTGCAGTACAGTGGCATGATCTCAGCTCACTGCAACCTCTGCCTCCCAGGTTCAAGCGATTCTCCTGCCTCAGCTACCCGAGTAGCTGGGACTACAGGCATGTGCCACCACGCCCAGCTAATTTTTGTATTTTTAGTAGAGGTATGGTTTCACCATGTTGGCCAGGCCGGTCTAGAACTCCTGACCTCAGATGATCTGCCGCCTTGGCCTCCCAAAGTGCTGGGATTGCAGGCATGAGCCGTTGCACCCAGCCTGACCCAGATCGTGTGTGACTGTATCTGCCACACATGGTTGTTGTAAGGATTAGACACAAGAGTGGGATCAAGCCCCAGGCGCAGTGCAAGCTGTGTGGGTACTCAGTGAATGGTTCCCTGTGTGCTAATGGGGCACACACCTGTGAGGGTGTGGTGGGCCTCTGTCGGTAAGGGGTGACAGTGTGGTTTAACTGACAAAAAACAAACAGTAGAAAAGGTGAAAAATCAATTATTGTCTTAGCCAAAAAATTCTTGTACTTAATATTAAGGGTTGACAACTGCATTACTTTAAATCGGTCCATGTCTGTTTTTTGTTCTTTCTTTCTTCCTTCTAATTTTAGTACTGGGAAATTTGGTGCTTGTTTTATACCAGGACTCTGTAAGCAAAGTGATCTAACCTTGTATGCATCACGGCCCGGGCTCCGGCTGTGGAAGGCTGATGTCCACGGGACTGTTCAAGCCACATTTATCTTAAAAGATGCTTTTGCCGGGGGAGTCAAGCCTTTTGAACTGCACCCACGTCTGGAATCCCCCAACAGGGGAAGTTGCAGCTTACCTGAGAGGCACCTGGGGCTTGTTTCGTGTTTCTTTCAAGAAGGCTGGGTGCTGAGTTGGAATGAATATAGCATCTATCTCCTAGACATAGTCAACCAGGTAAGCGAAGGGTCGCTGCCATATCTTCGGTGTCTGCAGGCAAGAGAATGTTTCTCTACAAACCGTTCTGCTCAGGGCCCTCAGAATGCTACCAGGAGCAGTATTGATTTACACTTTACTTTTGCCTTCGGGCCAGTCAAGGAAATCAAATGAAGGTTTGGTCATTTTCATAGATTTGAAAAAAAAACAATTTGGTTTTGACATTTAGGTCCAATTCTCTGTCAAGAAATTATGTACGTTTTTTGTATGTAAACACATTAAACTTGTTCTTTTGTTGTTGTTGTTGTTGTTGTTGTTGTTGTTGTTGTTATTGAGAAAGAGTCTCGCTCTGTCACCCAGGCTGGAGTGCAGTGGCATGATCTCGGCTCACTGCAACTTTCACCTCCCAGGTTCAAGCAAGTCTCCTGCCTCAGCCTCCTGAGTAGCTGGGATTACAGACACATGCCACCACACCCAGCTAATTTTTGTATTTTTAGTAAAGACAGGGTTTCACAATGTTGGTCAGGCTGGTCTTGAACTCCTGACCTCGTGATCTGCCTGCCTTGGCCTCCCAAAGTGCTGGGATTACAGGCGTGAGCCACCATGCCTGGCCCCCTTTTTTTTTTTTTTTAGACAGAGTCCTATTATGTCACCCAGGCTGGAGGGCAGTGGCACGATCTGGGCTCACTGCAACCTCCGCCTCCCAGGTTCAAGCGATTCTCCTGCCTCAGTCTCCCAAGTGGCTGGGATTACAGGCCCGTGCCACCCCACCCAGCTAATTTTTGTATTTTTAGTAGAGACGGGGTTTCACCATGTTGGCTAGGCTGGTCTCGAACTCCTGACCTCAGGTGATCCGCCTGCCTCAGCCTCCCAAAGTGCTGGGATTACAGGCGTGAGCCACCATGCCCAGCCTTGTTCTTTATAATCTATTTGGGTCATGTTTTTTCTGACTATCCAATTACTATGAACACATACAGTGATAACTCAAATACGACAGAAACAGTAGCAGAGGCTGGGCGTGGTGGCTCACGCCTGTAATCCCAATACTTTTGGGAGGCCGAAGTGGGCAAATCACCTGAGGTCAGGAGTTCTTCAAGACCAGCCTGGACAACATGGTGAAACCCCCGTCTCTACTAAAAATAAAAAAATTAGCCAGGCATTGTGGCACACTCCTGTAATCCCAGCTACTTAGGAGGCTGAAGCAGGAGAATTGCTTGAATTCGGGAGGCAGAGGTTGCTGTGAGCTGAGATTTCACCATTGTACTATAGTCTGGGCTACAGAGCGAAACTCCATCTCAAAAAAAAAAAAAAGAAACAGTAGCAGAGAATTTTAGTTCCTGAGGAGGGGCCTCAGGTCCCTCAGCATGCTTTCTCTGTTATTTTGCCCTTGTCTTCTTACTCAAATGGAGCCACATCATTTTGCCACTTGGTTTTTTGTTTTGTTTTTGTTTTTGATTTTGTTTTTGAGATGGAGTCTGGCTCTGTTGCCCAGGCTGGAGTGCAGTGGTGCGATCTCAGCTCACTGCAAACTCTGCCTTCCAGGTTCATGCCATTCTCCTGCCTCAGCCTCCCAAGTAGGTGGGACTACAGGCGCCCACCACCACACCCAGCTAATTTTTTGTATTTTAGTAAAGGTGGTGTTTCACCATGTTAGCCAGGATGGTCTCGATCTCCTGACCTCGTGATCTGCCCGCTTTGGCCTCCCAAAGTGCTGGGATTACAGGCATGAGCCACCACGCCCGGCCGCCACTTGTTTTTTTTGTTTTTGTTTTTTTGTTTTTTATTTTCGGTTTTCTTTACTTAGCAACATATCTTGGGCAAATTTCCAACATCATTAAAATCATGGTAGGAAACAATTTCTGCTTAAACCAAGATGATAACAGATTATCGTTAGAGACAGATTTAGGAACTTTAAACACAGCTGTTTAGTTTCAGTTTCTCATTGTCTTAAGAGCAGAGCTTTTGCTCTTTTTAAAATAATCTCTCTGCCTCATCCTCCCAACTCCTCACCCCCAGATTCCAGACCAGGCCCTGTCCTGTTCACGTTCTTCCATTCTGAGCTCAGCAGGCCTCTGCCAGGCACCCCTTTCTCTTATAAGCAGAGCCTCACTATAGAAAATAAATGGTTTTTGATCAGGCGCAGTGGCACACACCTGTAATCCGAGCAGTTTGGGAGGCCGAGGCAGGTGGATCACCTGAGGTCAGGAGTTCAAGACCAGCCTGGCCAACATGGCAGAACCCCATCTCTACTAAAAATGCAAAAACTAGCCAGGCATGGTGGCAGGTGCCTGTAGTCCTGGCTACTCGGGAGGCTGAGGCAGGGAGAATTGCTTGAACCTGGGAGGTGGAGGTTGCAGTGAGCCAAGATCATGCCACTGTACTCCAGCCTGGGCGATAGAGTGAGACATCCATTTCCAAAAAAAAAAAAAAGAAAAGAAAGGGTTTTCTTCTTTGGTGTGTGTCAGCAGAACATGAAGTTCATCCTGTCCTCATTGAAGCCTTCTGAATTATTATCAGCCATGCCTGGTAATACTGGCTTAGCAGGAAGAAAACTGACCCGGGGTGGAGGGGCAGAACTAGACTCGACTCTTCTAGCCTGGTTCTGCCTTTAACCAAGTCTCTTACTGGCCTGAGCCTGGTTTTCTTTCCTGTAAAATGGGGTGGGTGTAAGAAGCTTCGATTTAGGGGAATCACTAAGGTGCCTTGAGTTTGTTCATTTTATAAGGGATATTCTGAAAGATATTTTTGTACCCTTTCCTCAGTTACAAAGAACTTGTTTCCCTGGATACCTTTTGGACTTATGTGCACTTGTTAGTTAGTAGCATCAAGATGCTTTGTAACTGTGCATTGGTTTTTTCATCTGAGCACTTACCCGATGCTTTACCCAGTAGGTATAATTAACTTCATTTTATAGGCAGAGAAATGGAGACAGGGGACTGTCTGGGACAGATGTCACAGTCACCCTCAGGGTCTGGACCACCCAGTGGCAGCATGACTGGCAGCTTTCAGAAACAAATGTTATGGTTGCAGCTGTCCATCAGTTATTTAAAATTATAGTCTCTTATTTGCACTGTTGACAGCAAAGCAAGGACTTGCTTTAAGTCTGTGTGGGCTTGGGATGTGTTTCCACCCCTTTCAGATAATGCTGAAAGAACCTCGCCTCCCTTCATGTATTCATTCAAAACCCTTGAGCTGCAGTGTACACTGGCCTCTCCTGCAGGAATGCACACAGTAGGAGGACTATTCCTGCACACAGCAGGAGGACTAGACCTGTCTGCACGCTGTTTCCGCCCCAGGAGTGGGGTGCCAAGCAGAGGTTTGGATGAGGTGCCGTGAGCCCTGAGAGTCCTGGGCTTTGCAGCAGAGGGCGAGCTTGTCAGAGGCTGCTTCTCAGGGAGGTGGCATCTGGAGAGAACTGGAACTCCCCCAGCAAACATGGACAGGAAAGGAATTCGAGCAGAAAGAGAAGCGCGTGCATGCACCATGGAGGAACAGGGCTGGGACTGGGTTGTCAGAGCCGGTGCACCTGCAGCAGGGACAAGGGCAGGGTGGCACATGGGACGGAGATGACCGAGGCCCCACTCTGCCAGGGGACCCCTCAGATCCTGCTTACCAATCTGTCACATGTTACCTAACTTTGGATTGAATTGGAATTTTCAGAAAGTTGCCATAGTAAAGTGCAGTTATCATTTGACTGATTTGGACTCTCACACATGCTTTTTTTTTTTTTTTTTTTGACAGGCCACAATTGCTGGTTTGGAAGGATCCGGTGATATTGTGTCTGTTTCGTGCACAGAAAATGAAATATTTTTCTTGAAAGGAGATAGGAACATTATAAGAATTGCAAGCAGGCCTGAAGGATTAACATCAATAGGTTTGTATTTATTATAAAATGTACCGTGTGTATGATGGGAAGTACTATACTCTGTTGTTTGTAATCGCAGTTAATAATTGATCAGACTTACCACTGAGCCAGGCACGGTGGCTCACACCTGTAATCCCAGCACTTTGGGAGGCCGAGGTGGGTGGATCACTTAAGCTCAGGAGTTCAAGACCAGCCTGGGCAATATGGTGAAACCCTGTCTCTACCAAAATACAAAAAACTAGCCAGGTGGGGTGGCATGTGCCTGTGGTGCCAGCTACTCGGGAGGCTGAGGTGGGAGGATCACTTGAGCCTGGGAGGCGAATGTTGCTGTGAGCTAAGATCGCACCACTGCACTCCAGCCTGGGTGACAGAGTGAGACCCCGTCTCAAAAACAAAACCAAAAACTTACCATGATTTTGCTAAACTATTGCAACTTTATTTGAACATGGAGGATTTGGAGGGTTTCCTCTGATTCTTTTTTTTTTTTTTTTTGGAGACGCAATTTCGCTCTTCTTGCCCAGGCTGGAGTGTCATGGCGCGATCTCGGCTCACCACAACCTCTGCCTTCCAGTTTCAAGCTATTCTCCTGCCTCAGCTTCCTGAGTAGCTGGGATTACAGGCATGCGCCACTATGCCAGGCTAATTTTGTGTCTTTAGTAGAGACAGGGTTTCTCCATGTTGGTCAGGCAGATCTCGAACTCCTGACCTCAGGTGATCCGCCTACCTCAGCCTCCCAAAGTACTGGGATTACAGGCGTAAGCCACCACGCCCGGCCACTCCTCTGATTGTTAAAAATAGTGTTTACGCTACATTTCTTGAAAGTCACCTACTTTGAGGTAGTCAGATAGTCTCACATTTAGTGGAGTTGCTTTCATGGTTGTGGACGATGGGGAGATTGAGAAAGGAGGAAGGAAAAATCAGAAACCACTTTACCGATCCCTGATCTCCGTCTGAGACAGTATGTGGGATTAATGCTCCAAGAGACAGATTTGCATGAGGTTTTAGAAGATTTAAATCCGTTATCTGGGACATACCGTTTACCCTTAACTCAGTTCTTCCTTGTAGGATTGATTTTTCTCTGTGCTTTTGACATTTTTTGGTAATTCATACAAGCCCAAATTTTAATGAGCAAAGAATCCTAATATGTGTCCTTGTGCGGACATCCACGTACTTTATGTATTTGGGTTCCTCAGGGAACTTGTTCCTAATGGTGGCAACAACAGCCACGTGGGCCCCGTCACCCTCGTCCTCACTGCCATTACCTCTGAAGTCAGAGAGGGCAAATTGGGATGAATATTCCAAAACATAATTTGTATAAGAAGCGAATAAGCTCTGACTCTTGAGTTTACGAGCCCCTCAGACAGTGTCATCAGAGGGACAGTATGGCTTTCAGGAAGGGTGGTGACTTGGAGCCACCAGGCTGCGCTCTGAACCTCTGCTGCCCATAGAGCCTCCTGCAGCGATGAAGGTGCTCTCGCCTGCCCTGTCTAGTAGGCACTCACTGTCCATGGGTGGCTGCTGAGTACTTGCAATCTGGCAAATGCAGGTGAGGGATGAATTTTACATTTTGTTTAATTTTTTTTTTTTTTTTGAAACGGAGTCTTGCTCTGTCCACCAGCCTGGAGTGCAGTGGTGCAATCTCTGCTCACTGCAACCTCCACCTCCTGGGTTCAAGCGATTCTCCTGCCTCAGCCTCCTGAGTAGCTGGTATTACAGGTGTGCATCACCACACCAGGCTAATTTTTTGGATTTTAGTAGAAATGGGGTTTCACCATGCACCATGTTGCCCAGGCTGGTCTCGAACTCCTGAGCTCAGGCAGTCCTCCCACCTTAGCCTCCCGAAGTGATGGATTACAGGCATGAGCCACCGTGCCCAGCTTAAGTGGCGCCCACCACCACGCCCAGCTAATTTTTTTGTATTTTTAGTAGAGATGGGGTTTCACCATGTTAGCCAGGATGGTCTCGATCTCCTGACCTTGTGATCTGCTGACTCAGCCTCCCAAAGTGCTGGGATTACAGGTGTGAGCCACTGAGCCCGGCCCAATTTTGATCAATGTGAGTTTCAGTAGTTACAAGTAGCTGGTGGCTGCCTGTTGGACAGGGCAGCTCTAGGCAAGATCCACCATTAACTTATGTAATCTTCCACAAGTCGCTTCAGAGCAGAGTCCTGCCCCTCCAGTCTCCAGCGTACACTCCATTGCCTACAGTCTCCCCCTAACACATGCCCTCAATAGAATGTGGGTGCTTCAAGGGCAGGAATTCCTATGTCTCATGGACTGCCATGTCCCAGCAGCTAGCGCTATGTCTGGCACACAGAGGATCCCTGATAAAGAGAGGATGGCGAAGGGATCAAAGTGGGCTGTGGTCTTATGTTGAGGGTACTGTAGCTGGAACTGCTGTGGCCTGGTGCCCTGTGGTGTCGTGTTGCAGGAAGGATGAGTGCACTGCAGTGGTAAGCTCACTGGCCCTTGGTCTCGGGGACAGGGGACAGGGACTCACATGCCTGCCCTCACTCTGCTGTCTACTTGCCTTGATGCTGTGTGGTAGTGGACTTCTCTGTCTTGAGTTTGTTCTAATGGAAAATTACCTTTCCCTCTTTCAGGAAATTTAATTACAGCTACACATATGTTTTCAAGTGCCCTTTGAGTAATCTTAAAGTATATTCAAGGCATAGTCTTAAGTATGAAGTATAACTAAGCTGTTTTGTTATACGCAGGCATCTCTCATTTATAAATACTCGTAAATTAAAGTGAGAAATGCTGTATTCTTAGTATTTTTTTTACTTTTTTTTTTTTTTTTTTTTGAGACAGGTTTTACTCCGTCGTGCAGGCTGGAGTGCAGTGGCATGATCTCAGCTCACTCCAACCTCCACTTCCCAGGCTCAAATGATTCTCCCACCTCAGCCTCCCAAGTAGCTGGAACTACAGGCATGCACCACCATACCCTGCTAATTTTTTGTATTGCAGTGGAGATGGGTTTTCGCCATGTTGCCCAGGCTGGTGTTGAACTCCTGAGCTCAACTGATCTCCCCACCTCAGCCTCCCAAAGTGCTGAGATTATAGGTGTAAGCCACCACTCCCAACCTTTCCTTACTACTGAGTTGCTTTAAAAAGACAGCTATGGGCCAGGCGCAGTGGCTCAAGCCTGTAATCCCAGCACTTTGGGAGGCCGAGACGGGCGGATCATGAGGTCAGTAGATCGAGACCATCCTGGCTAACATGGTGAAACTCTGTCTCTACTAAAAAAAAACAAAAAATAGCTATGGCAAATTATTTTACTGATTTTCATATATGAGCTTCTTGAAGAACAAAAACTATTTCTTAGACTCATTTGTGTGATTCTTTTAGTTTTGCTGGTTTCTGTGAATTTAGAATCTTTCAGTTCTTTAGCCGGCTGGCGCCTGTGTGACAACTGGTATTTAGGGCTAGCAATTAAGTGCACATCAGCTCTCTCTTGGATCACTAGTGATAAAACCAGATTCTTCTTTCTTAGTGAGAAATGGTCTGGAGATGTCTGGATGCTCAGAGCGAGTCCACGTGCAGCAAGCAGAGAAGCTACCAGGGGCCACAGTTTCTGAGACGAGGCTCAGAGGCTCTTCTGTGGCTAGCTCCGTGGCCAGTGAGCCAAGGAGCAGGAGCAGCTCGCTCAACTCCACCGACAGCGGCTCCGGGCTCCTGCCCGCTGGGCTCCAGGCCGCCCCTGAGCTGGGCAAAGGCAACCAGCCCCCCTCACAGAGATTCAACGCCATCAGCTCTGAGGACTTTGACCAGGAGCTTGTCGTGAAGCCTATCAAAGTGAAAAGGAAGAAGAAGAAGAAGAAGACAGGTACCCTCTGTAGCTGGCATACACCCACCTGGGGTGACAGTCTTTCCAGATTCTCTGGGAATCCCACTGCTCACTGAGTGAGCACTGGCCCGTTCATCCAAAAGAGAACACCTGCATTTCTTCCCCAAAGGAGTTTTACTGCAAAATACTTCACATTAATGGAAAATACACACACACACATACACACACACACACACACACACACAGGTCTAAATGACAGACCACCTGTGTACGCACCACCCTGCTTAAAGGGTCTCAGTTTTGTACTTTTCAATGTTTATTTATTATTATTTTATTTAGTTAGTTATTTATTTTGGTGACAGTTTCACTCATCGCCCAGGCTGGAGTGCAGTGGCGCGATCTCGGCTCACTACAACCTCCGCCTCCCGGGTTCAAGCAGTTCTCTTGCCTCAGCCTCCCGAGTAGCTGTAGAGGTGGGGGTTTATCATGTTGGCCAGGCTGGTCTTGAACTCCTGACCTCAGGTGGCCCACCCGCCTCGGCCTCCCAAAGTGCTCGGATGGCTCACAAGCGAGAGCCACCGTGTCCAGCCTGGATGTCATTCTTTGTTATGGCTGTGTAACACTGAATTTTTTAAACCTTTTACTCCTTGGTTTCTGTTAATCCTCTCTAGCTAAGATGACTGCAGCACTGAAGGAAATTTTATTAGATTTCTAAGCATTTTAATAATTATAAGGAATTGGTTTGTGACCCAGGTGAACATCTCAGTTTGTCCCCTGGTTTTTCTTTTGTTGTTGTTTTTGAGATGGAGTCTCGCTCTGTCGCCCAGGCTGGAGTGCAGTGGTGCGATCTTGGCTCACTGCAAGCTCCGCCTCCCGGGTTCACACCATTCTCCTGCCTCAGCCTCCCGAGTAGCTGGGACTACAGGTGCCTGCCACCGCGCCTGGCTGATTTTTGTATTTTTAGTAGAGATGAGGTTTCACTGTGTTAGCCAGGGTGGTCTCGATCTCCTGACCTTGTGATCCACCTGCCTCGGCCTCCCAAAGTGCTGAGATTACAAGCGTGAGCCACCACACCTGGCCTGTCCCCTGGTTTTTCTTAGCTGGCATTTCTTGTGTGAGGCCTCAAACCCATGGGTTCGTTCAGTACTTGCATGCATAGAAAGCATCTCTTTGTTGGGATTATTTGTACTTAAGAGGTTTATTCTCCATTCACTAAATATCGTGTATTTAAAATACTTTTTCTTGAGCCAAAAATATGTGTGCGAATTAGTCTCTTACTAATCATATAGAACCGTGCCTTATTTTGAATGTTCTTATTCTGAATTAGAAGGTGGAAGCAGGAGCACCTGTCACAGCTCCCTGGAGTCTACACCCTGCTCCGAATTTCCTGGGGACAGTCCCCAGTCCTTGAACACAGACTTGCTGTCAATGACCTCAAGTGTCCTGGGCAGTAGCATGGATCAGTTAAGTGCAGAGTCTCCAGACCTGGAAAGCGGCTTCAGTGGTGAAGTGAACGGTGTCCCGCAGGAAAATACTGACCCCGAAATGTTTAATGTCCTGGAGGTGCCAGGATCTGTGCCTGATTCTCTGGCTGTGGAAGATGACATTAGAACTGAAATGCCACACTGTCACTATGCATATGGGCAGGAGCTGCTCAATGGAGTGAGGGAAGCTGTGAGAGGCAGTGATGTCACGGGACTCGAAGATGAGCCTTGTCCTGCAGATGATGGACCACATAGCACACAGATACCCTTCCAAGAACAGGACAGCTCTCCTAGGGTGCAGGATGCGGGAGGTGTCCAACCCATTGGCCCCCAAAGCACTTTTTGTGAAGCGCCCCTCCTGAACTCACTCACCGTGCCTTCCAGCCTCAGCTTGGCCCCAAGTGCTGGGCAGTGGCTACCTGGGACCGGAGCTGATGAAGGCAGCCCTGTGGAGCCCAGCCAAGAGCAGGACGTCCTAACCAGCATGGAGGCCTCTGGCCACCTCAGCACAAATCTCTGGCATGCTGGCACTGATGATGACACAGGTCAGAAAGAAACACCCATTTCTGAACGTGACTTGGGGAGTGTGGGAGGACAGCTGACTCCGGTCTCTGCCTTGGCGGCCAGCACTCCCAAGCCCTGGCTTGAGCAGCCTCCACGGGATCAGGCATTGACGTCTAGCGATGAGGAGGACATCTATGCCCACGGGCTTCCTTCTTCATCCTCAGAGACGAGTGTGACAGAGCTCGGACCTAGTCGCTCCCAGCAGGACCTGAGCCGGCTGGGTGCAGATGATGCCGGGCTGCTCAAGCCAGATCAGGTATGTGGGTTCAGGTGGTGGAAACGTAGCTAAGGCTTCTTTCTTAAGGGGAATAATTGGCAAGACCGATTATTTTCCTTCTCATGGAAGGAAATCTATTCCTACTGCAAAATCCATAGGCCAACTCTGTTTTCAAGTCTGGGTTTCAGGGGATTTCCAGCACAGGGACTATGATGGCTTGAACCACTTCGGACCTGTTCTCCCCTGCCCAGTAACCTGCCTCCCCAACCAAGGTAGCGTCTTGCTGTTTCCTCTGACCCCACAAGTGCAGGCTGGCATAGGCACTTATTGTTAGCCATTGTAGGGCAGGGCTGGATTGGCCTGGGGCCATCTCAGAAAAACAGTGGGTAGAGGACTGTCTACCCGTGGAGTAGGGAAAGCTCTGAGCCGTTTGGAGGCAGGGACTCTCCTGTCCTCCTCAGACTCCTCCAAGGAACCATCTGCAAGAGGATGAGGCCATTTCCAGAACTGCTGTCTCCTCAACCTCCAAACGGTGGCTCCAAGGCTCCCCTGCAAGCTGTGCAGGAACAGTTTGGAGTAACCAGTCTTTGTAGGTCCACCCAGCACATGTAACTAGGAGATGACTTTTAACTATCCTTGAGCATTTTATATTAAAAGTGATTTTTTTTAAAGTGCCTACTTCCCTTAGCAACTAATTATTACTAGATGTATTTGTTTCAAAACTAACTGTGTATTGTCGTGTCTCCTACTAACTGGTGATGTGAGGTATGAATTACGGCTGTGCACTTACAGCCACGTGTGCTTTCCACAGTGTACACTGGATTCTGTCAGTGCTAGCAGTGTGACGCTCGGTCAGTGCTCCCCATGTGCAGGTATCCCGCGAAGCGCTTTACAGGTTTAACTCCTTTACTTCTCTAAACACGAACTATAACATGGGCACTGTCCTTGTCCCCATTTTACAGAGGAGAAAGTTGAAGCACAGAACAGCTGGACAGCTCGCACAAGGTCACATAGCGAGTGAAGGGCGGGCCCCAGGACCCCCTTGCTCACCCTGTGTGCTGTCATGCCTCAGAAGCGAAACGTGCTGTTTACTTGTTTTGAGACAAAATGCCATACGGCTGGCTTTTTTTTTTTTTTTTTTTTTTGAGACAGGGTCTCACTCTGTCACCCAGGATGGAGCGCAGTGGCGCAATCATGGTTCATGGCTGCCTCATCCTCCCCAGGTTCAAGTGATCCACCTGCCTCAGCTTCCTGAATCGCTGGGACTACAGGCACATGCCACCACGCCCAGCTAATTTTTGTGTTTTTTTGAAGAGAAGGGGTTTTGACATATTGCCCAAGCTGGTCTCCAACTCCTGAGCTCAAGCAATCTGCCTGCCTCGGCCTCCCAAAGTGCTGGGATTACAGGCGTGAGCTGCTGTGCCCGACCAAGGGTGGCCTTTTATTCAGTCATCCGGTATTTATCTTTTCAACCCAGTGGTTCTTGAGTGGCCTTGACTGTCAGCCTCTGTGATTGTGCTGGGGACCACAGTGCATATGGCAGCTAGTTGTGGATTCCATCTTCCTGAGCCTCAGAGTCTTGACGGGAAGCCAGGTATATGTTCACATCCTTGCAGCTGAGTGGGACTCAGATGAGGGTACTGAGCAAAGTGCCGGGCTGTGGGAAGTGCAAGCAGCCTGGCCCCCTGACGTCTGGGCAGTGGCCAGGCAGACTGTCGGTGGGGTGGGTACTGGAATTCTAGACCAGAAATTTAGGAAAGCCCTTACTTAGGTGACGGGGTCCTGGCCCTTTGAGCCCCCGACCCTCTAACTTCCTCCCTTCCTCATCCTACTCCAGGTAGCTGGAAAGCCAAGAAATTTTATGGTGTGTTTTTATTTGGAGGCTGGGGGTAGAAGTAAGGCTTGCCATGGTGAGCAGGGCTAGATTGAGAAGAGTTGGGCACCATTTTCTTTGAAGTAGTTAACTTCTATGTGAGTATCTGTACAGATACATTTATTTTCTTCGCCTTTTTTGAAAAGTGTTAAAGTCCAAAGACTCTATTTAGCTTTGATTTTTAAAAGAATTCTAGCAAGGTCAGGCACGGTGGCTCATGCCTGTAGTCCCAGCACTTTGGAAAGCCAAGGTGGGTGAATTACCTGAGGTCAGGAGTTCGAGACCAGCCTGGCCGATATGGCAAAACCCCATCTCTACTAAAAATACAAAAATTAGCTGGGTATGGTGGCGGACGCCTGTAATCCCAAGTACTCTCTAGGCTGAGGCAGGAGAATTGCAAATTGCTTGAACCCAGGAGGCGGAGGTTGCAGTGAGCCGAGATTATGCCCCTGTACTCCAGCCTGGGCGACAAAGCAAGACTCTGTCTCAAAAAGGAAAACAAAGAAAATATGGTGGAAAAAAAAAGACAGTGGTAGTGCCATATATCCAGTGCATCTGTAATAATTCGACTACAGAAAATTTGCTTGCATCCAAATGTTGAAGAACCTGGCTCTTTGTGTAAGGTGAGGTATGCCTGCAGAATAAAAGCAGCTCCTTCGTGATGTGGTGCTGTAAGCGTTCCATTTGCAGAGGCATTAGAACAGGAGAAAATGTCATCCAGGGACGCCAGGGAGTCTTTGTCGGGAGACAGCAGCACCCGTCTCAGAACGTGTGTAGTAGAGGGGTGCCCAAAGGTAGTAGGGGTTGGGGGGAGGGTTGACTTGGCTTCTTGTTGATCTTTTTTGACTATCTCGTGTTAATATCCTTTCCCCTTTCTTACTGACAACAGCCGAGTGGGCTGTGTCCTCTGCCACAGAACTCACTGGCTCTGCCCTTGTTAGTTTGCAGAAAGCTGGATGGGCTACTCGGGTCCCGGCTATGGCATCCTCAGCTTGGTGGTCTCCGAGAAGTATATCTGGTGCCTGGACTACAAAGGCGGCCTGTTCTGCAGCGCGTTGCCGGGCGCCGGGCTGCGCTGGCAGAAGTTTGAAGATGCTGTCCAGCAGGTGGCAGTCTCACCCTCAGGTTCGCCTCCGCGCTCCCTGCTCCCGCTCCCTGCTCCTGCTCCTGCTCCTGCTCCGGGTCCCCCGGGGGCAGACATCTTAGCACAGGGCTCCCCTGCAGCAGCTCTGGGCTCAGGCTGCCGTGCGTTCACCAGGTTTGCCTCTTCTGGAACGTTTGAGGGGGTTTTCTCCAAAGAACGTGAATTGCTTCATTGGATGTCAATTCATAGTGTAAATGGTGTTCAGTTTGAGTTTTTGTTTACTTTATTAATTGCAGTGGTAACCCCTGATCATATTTTTGTAAGCTAAACAAAAAGTTTGAAATTTGAGGGACTTTTTTAGGGATATTAGTATACTAACTGTTTATAAAAATAATATATGTGTTTCTCTTTCTCAGTATTGCTTTAAAGCGACCGAACTAACTAAGACGGGCCCATGGATATGTTGGATATATTCCAATTATTTGGCTTCCTCTTTAGGAATTCTATTTTAATGGGCTCTCTGCTATGGGTGAACAATCTACTCCCGACTCTGAAAGGAAAGTCCATTCATTCTTTCATGCTGCTGTTAGGCCATTGTTAGTGAATTGGAGCTGGTGTTTCCTGAACGAGGTTCTCCTGGGCTGGGAGACCTCCCTTATCTGCATGGAATCATTGGCTTGTTGTTTCTTTTCTTTTTTTTTTTTTTTTATACTTTAAGTTCTAGGGTACATGTGCATAACATGCAGGTTTGTTACATATGTATGCCTGTGCCATGTTGGTGTGCTGCACCCATCAACTCGTCAGCACCCATCAACTCGTCATTTACATCAGGTATAACTCCCGATGCAATCCCTCCCCCCTCCCCCCTCCCCATGATAGGCCCCAGTGTGTGATGTTCCCCTTCCCGAGTCCAAGTGATCTCATTGTTCAGTTCCCACCTATGAGTGAGAACACGTGGTGTTTGGTTTTCTGTTCTTGCGATAGTTTGCTGAGAATGATGGTTTCCAGCTTCATCCATGTGTTTCTTAAAGTTGTGTCGGCCACGTTGATACCTGTGCCAGCAGGGGCACTTTTGCCTTGAAGCAGCTGGGTTTATTGTCAGGACGTTGGAATAGAAGTCAGACAAAGCCGAAGCCGAGTCTGTGGCTTGGGACCTGTCTGTCCTCTGTAACTTCACTGTGTTTCGGGATGAATTTCCCTTAATTCTCCATGGTCTTTGTCACTGTTTAAAATATTAGTTTGTTCAGCATTGTTTTCCTTGCTTGCTTTCACTGTTTATTTGAAAAATATTTTTCTTTAGAGATTGGCTAACAACCCACTCCACAAGCTGGCATTACACAGTTGTGCGTTTTAATGCATTTCTTGTTGCTGTCATTTACCTTCAGGTTTGTCTCCTTGGCCTTTCAGAACGTTGGTTCTATTCCTGATTACATGAGTTACTTGTATTCCCAGGTCCCTTGGTCCCTCATTGTGCTAGTGGGAACTCTCCATCTCCATGAGATTCACGTGCTCAGTTGAGGTGTCCTTCAGGGCCCAGGCCCATGTCCTTGGTGGGCAGCAGAGCCCTTGTGCCAGGGGTACCACAGGCAGAGATGCCTGACAGGCCCTCTAGTCCAGCCCATCTGACACTGGGTGATCACTGGTGGCCCCTCACCTTGCCTGCGTTGGCCTGCACCAGGCCTCCAGCTGCAGCGCTGTCCTGCCTTCCCTCTCCTCTCTCTCCTCTGTCTCTTCATCAGAGTCCCCTTCACAGTGAAAATGGGCCAACTCAGTGCAAGTGTCTTCCTTCTGTGCATCTTTTCCATTCAGTTCGTCCGGAACTGATCCCTCTCTCTGAATCCCTAAAGGACTTTTTCAGCCTCTCCTAGGGCACTAGTTGTGTCTCAGGATGTTTATTTGGAGATTTATCAAACCTAATAATGTCATCAGTGTTCCTCATCCCATGTGAGGAGCACCTGTCATGTGCTCAGCTCTGTGGCCATGTGGTTGATCTGCTCCCGCCTCCAGTCTTTAGAGCAGCCCTGTGAGGTGGAGATGATCCCCAGTGCTGAAGCTTGGAGACGGACGGTGATATGGAGCCTGAAGCTGGGTGGTGGCCAAGGGCCCAAACCTGGGTCTGGTGGCCTCTTGCCCCACTTGGGGGGACAGAACAGGATGTGTTTTAGCAGTCTTTCTCCCTTCGATGCCCAGCATGAAGACTTTTGTATAGAAATATATTCTACTATTTATTGGATCGTGAATAGAATTTTTATTTCCATAGGAGCCCTTCTCTGGAAGATTGAACAGAAATCTAACCGGGCTTTTGCTTGTGGGAAAGTCACCATCAAGGGGAAGCGGCACTGGTACGAAGCCCTGCCCCAGGCAGTGTTTGTGGCCCTGAGCGATGACACCGCCTGGATCATCAGGACCAGTGGGGACTTATACTTGCAGACAGGTAACCATTGGCTCTGCTCAGGGGCCTGCCAGCTCTGCCATCACTGCCTCTGCTGCACCCTGCTTTGCTAGTAACATGCTTACAGCAATCACTATGATTAAGAGGCTAAATCCATTTGAATTAAGACACTTCTGGGAACAGAGTATTTGCCATTTGGCATGTATTAGCAGTTTCCTGCATTGACACAAACTCAACCTGGGACAAATTTAGGGCAAGAATGAATAAGATTATTTGGTGAGATACAAAAACAGAATCTTATTTTCCTATGGCCAACCACCGCATATCACATATCCTACAATGTCAGATCTTAAGAGGAAAGAAGACAGAAGAAGGACATAAAATTCATTTTCCCCTTTAAGCTAAAGCTTAAGCGGCTGCATTTTTTTTTTCCAGCCATATCAAAGCCCAGCTCCTATATACTTATTTACCTGTGTGCCAGGAAAAAACAAGAAGTAATTTGCTCTTTTTTATTTTGAGACGGAGTCTCACTCTCTTGCCCAGGTTGGAGTGCAGTGGTGCCATCTTGGCTCACTGCAACCTCTGCCTCCTGGGTTCAAGTGATCCTCCTGCCTCAGCTTCCTGATTACAGGTGCCCACCACCATGCCCAGCTAATACTTTTGTATTTTTAGTAGAGATAGAGTTTCGTCATGTCGACGAGGCTGGGCTTGAACTTCCGACCCGAAGTGATCTGCCTGCCTCAGCCTCCCAAAGTGCTGAGATTACAGGCATGAGCCACCACACCAGGCCATAATTTGCTCTAAATAGCAGTTCAGGCCGGGTGTGGTGGCTCATACCTGTAATCCCAACACTTTGGGAGGCCAAGACGAGCAAATCACCTGAGGTCAGGAGTTCAAGACCAGCCTGGCCAACATGGCAAAACTCCATCTCTACTAAAAAAAAAAAAAAAAATTAGCTGGGCATGGTGGCACGTGCCTGTAGTCCCAGCTACTTGGGAGGCTGAGGCACAGGAATCACTTGAACCCAGGAGGCGGAGCTTGCAGTGAGCTGAGATCACGCCACTGCAGTGCAGCCTGGTGACAGAGCAAGACTCCATCTCAAAACAAAACAAAACAAAAATAGCAGTTCAGCAAGTCACAGGAAGCTGCCCTCAGGGAAGTTTTTAGCTGGTGGAAGGGCACCGTGGGACTTGCCTATTAAAAATAAGCTGTAATGACAGTCAGTGTTTACTGTCAGCAGAATGGGGGAGGATCTTCCACCAGCAGTGTGATTTATCAGTATCTGGAAGAACCATGGGGCAGGAGTTATCATCGGTTGTCCAGAGGCCATGTCGGATTTATGTAAAGATCAGTCTTCCAGGCGTTGACTATTGCTGATTCCAGGAGAATGTTGTTGTTTTGAGTTGGAGTCTTGCTGTGTCGCCCAGGCTGGAGTGTAGTGGCACAATTTCAGCTCCCTGCAACCTCCACCTCCTGGGTTCAAGCGATTCTTCTACCTCAGCCTCTCAAGTAGCTGGGACTACGGGCATGTGCCACCATACCCGGCTCATTTTTGTATTTTTAGTAGAGGCGGGGTTTCACTATGTTGGCCAGTCTGGTCTCGAACCCCTGACCTTGTGATCTGCCCTCCTTGGCCTCCCAAAGTGCTGGCATTACAGGTGTGAGCCACCACGCCCGGCCTCAGGAGCATGTTTTAATCCCTGCTGTGAGTCGTCAGCTAGGGATGAGTCTTCAGGTTGAAGCCCTTGCACAGCTGGCTCTCTCCTAGGTGTGTAAGGACCTCCAGCCCGGGTGCGCAGCCCTGCTGGCTTCATAGGCCATATGCTGGCCCAGATCTCTCCAGCCTAGTTCCTGTGTCTTTCTTGAAATGAAAGTAGCTCTGGCAAGGCACATGCACATCTAAGCTGCCAGAACATTTGAGCTTTGGTCATGGGGGAGACAGAAGGTGCTTCTAGCCTGGGGGTGAGGAGCGAGTGACCTCTTAACCAGTGGTGCCAGAGGAATCACCAGGACAGTGGTTTCACATGAGCCGGCCGCACCCAGACCTGTCGGGTTAGGTCCAGGAGGGGACTGCACGGGAATGTGTCTGTAAGAAGTCCTGCAGGTGATTCCCACCTAGTTTAGTGGAAGGAGATATCACCCAAGGCCTGCAATACCATAGGTGCGTCTGTGATTAGTCACAGAGCATGTTTGAGTACTGAGACCTAATTGCAGGCCTAAGGTCAAGGAATATAGGCTTGTAGGCGACAGTTGGTCTGTCTGCTCCCCTGGGAATAGCCTTTGAGCTCATTTAGACATACTTTATTGACAGGCCACAAGGAGGCAAGGGAAGAGCCCTGGACAGGGAGCCAGGGACCCTGAGTTTGGCCTGCCACTGCCTTGTAGGTTAACAGACCTCAGATTTCATCTGGGAAGTTTGGGGTTTCGTTTTCTTAGTGGAACCTCGCACCCAGTCAGAGCGGAGGGGAGCCGCTGTGCTGGAACTCTGCAGAGATGGCTGCAGGCCTCAGGTCCCTGCTGACTCCAGCAGCTCTGCAGCCCTCTGCCTGGAAGAGCTGCTCTGCCCTGCAACCCCAGGGCCTCCATCTGGCCACTCTCCTGCTCTTGGCTTTTGTGTTCTTCTGTTAGAACTTCTTAAGCTACATTGGGACACCAGATCATTCTGAATTGTTCAATTTTCAAAGAGTGTCTAAAACTGCCTTCAGATAGATGTTACATTTAGGCAGAATTTAACCACTTTATGTTGACTAAACTTGACAACGAAAAAGCAGCCAGACAGGGCAGCTCCTGCCTGCAATCCCAGCACTTTGGGAGGCTGAGGTGGGAGGACCTCTTGAGCCCAGGAGTTTGAGATCAGCCTGGGCAACATAGAGAGGGCCCGTCTATATTTTTAATTAATTAACTAAATTTTTTTTAAAGCACTCACCATGAAAGAACATAGCAAAATACCGAAAAAGGAAAAATAAGCCAATGACCAAGTCAAAATGAGGTGTGGAGTTCTGACTGTGTGTCTTCAGGGCTTCTTCCCATCTTCCTGGCAGGTCTGAGCGTGGATCGCCCTTGTGCCAGAGCCGTAAAGGTGGACTGTCCCTACCCGCTGTCCCAGATCACAGCCCGGAACAATGTGGTGTGGGCGCTGACAGAGCAGAGGGCCCTCCTGTACCGGGAGGGTGTGAGCAGCTTCTGTCCAGAAGGCGAGCAGTGGAAGTGTGACATCGTCAGGTACTGGTGGGCCGGAGACTCCTTTCACGTCGTGTTGTCCTACCCTTCGTTCTTGTCCACTTGACACCACAAGGCACCACAAGGCTGTTCCTGGGAGGCAGTACCCGCAGCCTCCATAGCTATAGGCTAAGCTTGAATCTCTGCCTAATTCTGACCAGCAAACTGGATGTTGAGTCAGAGCTCAATTTTTTAAAATGCGGCTGCCCTCTGTGCAGCCCTGAGCATCATAGCGTCATGAGTCTGTCATGACAGCCTTACTGAGAATTGCCCACCGTCAGGTAGTTCCTGTTTAGTGTCTGTGACGGCTCAGGTCCAAATATTTTTCTGTATTTTCATGCTAATCAATTGAAGTTGATCTCTGAACTGTGACTTTTTTTTTTTTTTTGGATACAGGTTCTCACTCTGTCACCCAGGCTGGGGTGCAGTGCCACGATCACGGCTCACTGCAGCCTCGACCTCCAGTGATCCTCCTGCCTCAGCCTCCTGAGTAGCTGGGACTACAGGCACGTGCCACTATGCCCAGCTAATTTTTGTATTTTTTGTAGAGACGAGTTTTGGGTTTTCATCATGTTGCCCAGACTCATCTCGAACTCTTGGGCTCAAGCAATTCTCCTGCCTCGACCTCCCGAAGTGCTGGGATTACAGACATAAGCCACTGCACCTGGCCCAATCTCTGAACTGTAATTTATTAAGCTATTTTTTTTTTTTTACCATTCAAGATGTTAGTTATAGAACTGCCATCAGATCATTTTACTAATATGGAAGTATTAATAATCCTTCAAAAAACTAGATTAGGAGATTCTTGGTTTGAATTTAGCAAACCAATAAACTTTCAGTGAATACCTATTAAGAACCAGAATGGTCCAGGTGTGGTGGCTCACGCCTGTAATCCCAGCACTTTGGGAGGCCAAGGCAGGTAGAACACAAGGTCAGGAGTTCGAGATCAGCCTGACCAACATAGTGAAACCCCGTTTCTGTTAAAAATACAAAAATTAGCCAGGCATGATGACATGTCCCTGTAATCCCAGCTACTCAGGAGGCTGAGGCAGGAGAATCACTTGAACCCGGGAGGCGGGGGTTGCAGAGAGCCGAGATCGCCCCATTGCATTCCAGCCTGGGCAACAGAGCAAGACTCCATCTCAAAAAACAAAAAGCACACAAACAACAAAAAGCTACAACAACAACAACGAAAAGCCAGAATGGTGCTAGGGGCTGGGTGTGCCAAGAGGGCTGAGACTGGCCCCGCTCTCACCAGTTGCAGGTCTCATGGGGGGCCCCGTGCATGAATGGACACCCATTAGCACAGATGGCCCTAAACAGGAGCGTGCAGCGCTGAGGGAACCATGAACTCCATGCAGAGGTTAGGAAGGCAGCATGCAGAGTGGACCCACAGCTAAGCCTTGAAGCCGATGGACTTCCCTACATGGAAGGAGGGGGAGGGCGTCTCCAGCAGAGAGGGCAGTGTCTGCCTAGGCCCAGCTGCACAGAATAGCCTGGCACATCGGGGGAGTTTACAGTCACTCCCTTGGTGAGGGAGGGAGTGGAGAGATGAAGGTGCTCAGGGGCCTTGGATTCCTTTTGTGCCTACTCACTTTTTTCTTAGGTTGTTTTCTCTCTGAAGAGTGTTCCCGGCCATTCTGGGTCATCAGTGTGTCTTTCAAAAGCTGCCACCCACTTGAACCGTGTATCTTGCACAGTAATTTAACTGAGACTTAAACTTACTTCCCTGGTACTTGATGATCCACTCCAGGGTCACATCTCTTCTCCCAGCCATGCCTGCTGGGAGAGCCTGGATGTCCGCAGTCCAGACACGCTGGGCACTCTGCCTGTGGGTGCTGACCCTCCTGTTCTCCTCCTCATTTTCAGCGAAAGGCAAGCTTTAGAACCCGTCTGCATAACGCTCGGGGATCAGCAGACTCTCTGGGCCCTGGACATCCATGGGAACCTGTGGTTCAGAACGGGCATTGTTTCCAAGACACCCCAAGGAGATGATGACCACTGGTGGCAAGTAGGTGTTCAACTCTGGGCCGCGTGCTGAGGTCGCCCTGACCTTTTCTGCTCCCTTTTCTTACCTCTCTCTTTTCCTTAAAGATACTAGATTAAATTTAAAATGTCCACTTTTTGTTTGTTTTTTGTTTGTTTTGAAACAGGATCTCCTTCCGTCACCCAGGCGGAAGTCCAGTGGTGCAGTCACGGCTCACTGCAGTCTTGACTTCCTGGGCTCAGGTGATTCTCCCACCTCAGCCTCCCAGGTAGCTGGGACAACAGGCATGTGCCACCATGCCCGGCTAGTTTTTTGTAGAGACAGGGTTTTGGCATGTTGCCCAGACTGGTCTCAAACTCCTGAGCTCAAGAAATCCACCCAGACTGGGCACAGTGGCTCACACCTGTAATCTCAGCAATTTGAGAGGCCAAGGCAGGCAGATCACTCGATTCCAGGAGTTCAAAGCCAGCCTGGGCAACATGGTGAAACCCTGTCTCTACCAAAAATACAAAAATTAGTTGGGCATGGTGGCACACGCCGTTGGTCCCAAGTACTTGGGAGGCTGAGGTGGGAGAATGGTTTGAGCCCAGGAGACAAAGGTTTCAGCCAAGATCACACCACCACACTCCAACCTGGGCAACAGAGCTAGACCCTGTCAAAAAAAAAAGAGAGAGAGAGAGAGAGAGAGAGAGAAATCCACCTGCTCTGCCTCCCAGTGTGCTGGGATTACAGGTGGAGCCACCACTCCCAATCAATAGTATTCACTTTTTCTATTTGATGGATTCGACTTTGCTTGGTTTGAGTACATTAGAAACATCAAGGACTTTTCATCATAGGAAATAATTTGCAAAACTCTTTGTGTAAATAATGATCTTGGCCGGGCGCGGTGGCTCACGCCTGTAATCCCAGCACTTTGGGAGGCCGAGGTGAGCGGATCACAAGGTCAGGAGATCGAGACCATCCTGGAGAACACGGTGAAACCCCGTCTCTACTAAAAAAATACAAAAAACTATCCGGGTGAGGTGGCGGGTGCCTGTAGTCCCAGCTACTCGGGAGGCTGAGGCAGGAGAATGGCGTGAACCCGGGAGGCGGAGCTTGCAGTGAGCTGAGATCCGGCCACTGCACTCCAGCCTGGGCGACAGAGCGAGACTCCGTCTCAAAAAAAGAAGAAACAGGATGAGGGTGTAATCAAGCTCACTTTGTGTGATTAGGTCCCAGCAAGAGTGCCTAGAATGAATTTCTCTTTTCTTTTTCTTTTCTTTTTTTCTGGGGCAGGGTCGCACTCTTGCCCACGCTGGAGTGTGGTGGCGGGATCATGACCCACCTCAGCCTCCCAAGTAGCTGGGACCACAGGCACATGCCACCATGCCCGGCTAATTATTTTGGTAGAGACAAGGTCTTGCTGTTACCCAGGCTGGTCTCGAACTCCTTGGCTCAAACAATCCTCCCACCTTGACCTCCCAAAGCACTGGGATTACAGGCATGAACCACCACCCTCGGCCCTAGCATGGATTTTCAAAGGAGTGTCTACTTTCTCCATCTTTGGTATAGTTGAGTGTTAGCGTTGCTCCCGCAGCCTGCCACTGTGGTAGGTAAGATTGCACTGATAGTCCATGGTCATGAAATATTTGATGTTTCTTTTTTTTTTCTTTGAGACAGAGCCTTGCTCTGTCACCCAAGCTGGAGTGCAATGGCGTAATCTCAACTCACTGCAACCTCCACCTCCCGGGTTCAAGCGATTCTCCTGCCTCGGCCTCCCGAGTAGCTGGGATTACAGGCACCCACCACCACACCCAGCTAATTTGTGTATTTTTAGTAGAGACAGGGTATCACCATGTTGGCCAGGTTGGTCTCAATCTCTTGACCTTGTGATCTGCCTGCCTCAGCCTCCCAAAGTGCTGGGATTATAGGTGTGAACCACTGCGCCCGGCCAATATTTGAGGTTTCTTAAGTATCTTGTCCCATTGTTTTATGTTTTATTGTCACCTCAGACTTGCTTTGTTGATGGCTTGTCTTGCATTGATTGCTCTGAGGTCTCTTTCAGATGAGAATGTAGAAAAATGGATTGTTTGCTCTTTGATGAAATATGTATTGTATATAATATGTTCATTGTATACAGATGTATCTAATTTTATATACTAGGTAATATTTGATAGTTATGCAAATGATTTTAAAATACATGTTGTGTACTTGTAACCATATATATACAAATACATGTACAAATATACATATATGTATTTTTGTAGAGACAGGGTTTCACCATGTTGACAGGCTGGTCTGGAACTCCTGACCTCAGGTGATCCGCCCGCCTCAGCCTCCCAAAGTGCTGGGATTGCAGGCGTGAGCCACTGTGCCCGACCAGGAGTAGGGCATTTATGCCAGTGATGTTCTATGTAATCAAACCCAGCAGGGCAGAAACGCGAGTGAACATGATGGAGAATCAGATTTTCACTCATAAAGAACTTGCCTTACATCAGGCTGCTCGAGAAGAGAGGAGCTTCCTGCAGGGAGGGCTGGTTGGAGAAATGTCTGTGGTATATGAATGCTTTTCAGGAATGTTATAGAAGCAAGCTACCCTTCTGAGCTAGGGTTAGAGTCCAGGTACCCAGGACGGTCCTAGTTGATGCTGTTGCCCTGCAGTAATTATTATAGTCCCAATTCAGATCATAAATTAGTTCATCACAGCCTTGCATGGTGGCTCATACCTGTAATCCCAGCACTTTGGGAGGCTGAGGTGGGCGGATCACCTGAGGAGTTCGAGACCAGCCTGGCCAACATGGCGAAACCCCATCTTTACTAAAAATATAAAAAATTAGCTGGGTGTAGTGGCGTGCACCTGTAGTCCCAGCTACTCGGAAGGCCGAGGCAGGAGAATCTGAACCCAGGAGGTGGAGGTTGCAATGAGCCAAAATTGTGCCACTGAACTCCGTCCAACCTGGGTGGCAGAGTAAGACTATGTCTCAAAAAAAAAAAAAAAAAAAAAAATAGTTCATCACTCTACTTGTGATACGTTTTTAAATGCATATTCTGTTTCTAAGTACCGTATGCTGTTGTCCATTGGAAATACCTGATTTAAAAGCAAAATTAAAGCCGGGCGTAGTGGTTCATGCTGGTAATCCCAACACTTTGGGAGGCCAAGGCAGGGAGATCGCTGGAGCTGAGAAGTTCAAGACCAGCCTGGGCAACATAGGGAGACCTGTCTCTACAAAAAATTTAAAAATTGGCTACATGTGGTGGCATTCGCCTGTGTTTGGGAGGCTGAGACAGGAGGATTGCTTGATCCTGGAAGTCAGGGCTGAGTATGATTGTACCACTGCACTCCAGCCTGGATGCCAGAGCAAGACTGTCTCAGAAAAGATGACAAAATTCTTCTTTTTCACTCTGATTAGAATGAAAGTCTTCTTACAAGGGGTGTAAGGGGGTGATACTTAATCACAAAAGTAATACATGCTTGTAACAGATCCATGTGTGTAAAATGTGAAGATATTCTTCCATACCTTTAAATCCAACCCTACAAAGGAGCTGGAGTTAGAGTCAGCAGTTTGATGGCATCCTGCCACGTTTTTTTGGTCCTTTCACAGCGCACATGTGCACATTTGTGTTTGGATGGTCATCTTGTTACTAGAAATGCAGCAGTGTGGACCTGGGCTAGAACCTTCCCTGAAGGTGGAGAGTCTACACTTGTAACTGCTCTGACAGCAGGGCTTTTGTTTGTCTCCTCCTTCCAGGTGAGCATCACGGACTATGTAGTGTTTGACCAGTGCAGCTTATTTCAGACGATAATCCATGCTACTCACTCGGTGGCCACAGCTGCCCAAGCCCCTGTAGAAAAGGTGGCAGATAAACTGCGCATGGCGTTTTGGTCCCAGCAGCTTCAGTGCCAGCCAAGCCTTCTCGGGGTCAATAACAGTGGCGTCTGGATCTCCTCAGGCAAGAATGAATTCCACGTCGCTAAGGGAAGTCTCATAGGTGGGTGAATTGCTGTAATTTTCACACTGCCTTTATAGGCAGCCGCACTTCAAAGCCAACATTTAAATAAAAGCTTTAAGATCTCAACTTGGAAACATAATTTAGTGCCAGCGGTATGAAGCGTCTAGTGAAGGCACTCTGCTTTGTGATCAGTTTCTCTTCTTTTCAAAAAATCTGTCATTCCTAAAACTTGTATCCCTGTGTCTGGATAGTGGGGAAACCTTTTATGACATAAGAAAAGCAAATGGAGGTCGTTTTTATGTTAACAATTTCACATTTTAAATGAAAAGGTCCACCCAAACCGAGTGAGAGAGAATGGTCCATTTCCTGGAGGCAAAGTGATCGCCGCTGTTGGAAATGCAAGGCTCTGGCCAGGTCTGGGAATATAGATGCCAGTCCGCACATCCTGGGGTTCGTTTCTATGAGTGAACCCCTTGCTTTTCTCCAGCCCTCTCCCTGCTGCATGGCCTCCATGACCCTGGGCTGGATGTGGCTCTGCCTGGCAGTATTCAGAGGGAAATGAATGGCAGGCTGTGATTGCTCATGTTGCTTAATTTAGGGACACTCTAGAATTATCTGGAGAAAGGATTTGAAGGCCAGATGTCATCTAGAACTAAGATCTGAAGTTTCTTTCTTCAACACATTCTTCCTGTTTACTCTTTCCAGGCACCTACTGGAATCACGTTGTTCCCCGCGGGACAGCTTCTGCTACAAAATGGGCCTTTGTGTTGGCCTCTGTGGCTCCCACGAAGGAAGGTGAGTCAGTCTTAGCCTCCCTGAAAAATCTCGAGCACGGCTTGGCCATTGGAAGGGTTCAAACCATGGTCCGACTGTGGCCTTGTTGGTGATGGGCACGCCTCAGAGACCGGCCACACGAGGGTGACAGAGGCCAGCAGCCCTTGTTAGCTGAGCGGAGGGCCCTGAAGTGGGATAGGCCTGACCAGGAGAGCCTCTGAGAGGGACTGAGTGTGATGAAGATGAGGGAAAACGTCCTTCTGAAGGAGGGGCTCACACAGTGCAGCCACCAGGGCTGGCAGCTGGTGACTTCTAGTGCCATGGCAGGGGCCACAGCTTCTTTGGGCACCTTCCCATCTCCCCTTGAGAATCCTTCTGTCACCTCCCAGCAACTTCCTTCCATCTTATTCACAGCCTCTGGATAACCTAAGTCCCACATTTGCACCCCATTAGGCAGACCTGCCCTGCAGGGGGGTGCTCCTGCCAGCTTCATTCTGGGCAGAACTCAGTGTCCCTACAGAGTACGGGGTTTGTGAGGGAGCCAGAACACCAGAGGGTGAGGGAGCTGGCATCTGCAGCCAGGAGAGGCAGTTCTCCCACCCAGTTAGCTGGGAACCCAGGCAGTCAGGTGACCTCTCTGGGAAGTAGCCGGACCTCCTCCCAGGATTGCATGAGGATGAAACGTGAAGATGCTGTGAAATCTGTGGTGAAGAGGGAATCGTTTGCTTAGTTGAAACCATCAGTCCCACTAGGATGCGGGTGACTGGGTCAGTACAATAACTTCTTACTCACCAGATTGTTGGGACCACAGTTCTGGAACCCAGAAATCTCTGAAAACAATAAGTTATTTATTAAGTTTGGTATAAATTAATTTGGCAGCAAAACCTGACCAGATCTCACATAGCTGCCTCCAGCCTTGGTTGATCTGTTGGCTGTGGCAGTATCCATGTTGCAGAGATGTTGCCGTGCTTCACCGGGAGCGCCTGGCCCCTCTGGGGTTGTTTTGTAAACCTCTAGCATACCCATTAGCTTAGGTTTTCAAAAATTCAGAAAAAGTTTGAATTCCAAAACATATGTGGCCACAAGTTGTAGATAATACTTCAGATAATGTACTGTGACCAAGGTTTTAACTGCCCTAAGGATTATTTGCATTTTAAACAGAATCTGTTAAACCTAAAGGACTTTTTTTAAATGCTGGAGGGAATGAAAGGATGTGATTTTGAGGCAAGGATGGGAATAGAAACTTTTCCAGTTTCCTAAGCCTTCTCCAGCAGCTGGCCCACCCCCCGGCCCCATCCCCAGAAGGCCTGGGAGAGCGCCATGGCACCATCCTTCCGAGGAACTGCTTACCCTCCCTCCCTCCAGGGCACTGAGTTGATAGTCTTCTCCTCTTGGTAAAATTAACTTTCTCTATTAAAAATGCTCTGGTGCCTTTGTTCAGTGAAAAACTTCCCAGCCCATGAAAACTGGGAAGTCAAAGCCACTAAGCCAACATTATGGCTGTCATAAAATCTCCTAAGCCTTGCCTTCTTTCCATTTCTTTCCAACATCTCAGGCGTGTTTCTTGTTAGTCGTGGTGTTTCCCTCTGCCTTCTACCTTAAAGTGCTACACCACTCCTGCCCGCGTGGGAATGGGCGGGTGAGTGAGCCGGCCTCCGCGACCAGGTGGCCGGAGTCTGCCGAAAGGCAAAGGCTGCCTTGTGCACTTAGGGCAGGCAGCTCGGTGCAGGCAGCACCTTGATGACAAACGTGACCCCTTTCTGCAGGAAGCTTCTTGTGGCTGTGCCAGAGCAGCAAGGACCTCTGCAGCGTCAGCGCCCAGAGTGCACAGTCGCGGCCCTCCACGGTGCAGCTGCCTCCCGATGCCGAGATGCGCGCCTACGCCGCCTGCCAGGATGCGCTGTGGGCGCTGGACAGCCTCGGCCAGGTCTTCATCAGGACGCTCTCCAAGAGCTGCCCCACGGGCATGCACTGGACCAGGCTGGACCTCTCCCAGCTAGGTATGGCCGCCTCATGAGTACGCCTGCCGGTGCCCTGACTGCCCTAAAACCGCAACACAGCGTGATGTCGGACAAAACTTCCCGGCCTGTGTTCAACTCGTGAGAGTTCTGAGAGGATATTTTTAAGTTGCTGGATTTCAGGAGCTCAGTTGGCCACTCTTCCAGACTAGACCGGCTCTGGGCTTTGTCCCTTCCCCTGCCCCTTAGAGTTTGCAGGGCTGTCAGAACCTGAGGCGGGCACACGTCCTCAGATCAAGGGGCCACTCACTGAGAGCAGCTTGAAGGATAGTGGTGATGCAGCTGCCTGTCAGTCTGTCTGAATATGGAACATAGCTTTATGACCTTAAAAGCTAAAAAGATGGGTGTTCCTACAACAGGATCAGTGCCATGTTTGTCCATCCCCTCAGGACAGTACTGGCAGAGGAGAGTGGCTTAGCACACAGGTGCCACCTCTCCTTCAGCTCAGCCAGATCCAGGAGGACCTGCACCCATTAGCTCCTGCTTTTCTCTGAATCGCCTCTCAAAAGCCACAGAGTAGGCTAAGAAATGTAGTGCTGTTTGTAGCCTAGGAGCAGTGGCTCACACTTGTCATCCCAGCACTTTGGGAGGCTGAGGTGGGTGGATCACCTGAGGTCAAGAGTTCGAGACCAGCCTGGCCAACATGGTGACACCCCGTCTCTACTAAAAATGCAAAAAAAATATATATATATATATTAGCTAGGCATGGCAGCGCACTCCTATAGTCCCTACTCAGGAGGCTGAGGCAGGAGAATTGCTTGAACCCCGGAAGTGGGGGTTGCAGTAAGCCAAGATCATGCCATTGCACTCCAGCCTAGGCAACAGAACGAGACTCTGTTTCAAAAAAAGAAGAAGAAAGAAATGTAGTGCTGCTATTTGTAAATAATTCATTCATGTTCCAAGAACTGATAACACAAGCCCACATTAGGTTTCTCTCTGAGTAGATTCTTGGTGGATCAGGACGCGTAGGTGTGGTTTGCCTGCAGCTGGAGTTGTGTAGATGGCCCCCAGGGCCCGAGTGAGCCCTGCGCTGGCCGCAGAACTGACTTAGGAACTTCCTGGCTGCGAGGCTTCCCAGCTTTTTAACTTACAACCAGCATTTGGTTATGTGGTAGATTTGAATTGTATAAGCATTTAATGTTTGAGAACTCGACCACATGGACTCACCAAAAAAAAAAAGGAGGGGGAGAAAGAAAGCAAGAAGAGGGCTGAGCACGGTGGCTAATGCCTATAACCCCAGCACTTTGGGAAGCCAAGGCAGGTGGATCACCTGAGGTCAGGAGTTCAAGACCAGCCTGGCCAACATGGTGAAACCCCATCTCTACTAAAAATACAAAAATTACCTGGGTGTGGTGACACACGCCTGTAATTCCAGCTACTTGGGAGGCTGAGGCATGAGAATCATTTGAACTTGGTAGGCAGAGGCAGAGGTTGCAGTGAGCTGAGATCCATGCCATTGCACTCCAGCCTGGGTGACAGAGCAAGACTCTGTCTCAAAAGAAAAAAAAAAAAAAGAAAGCAAGAAGAGAAGGGCTTGTCCCCCTTCTCCCCAAGCCCCTGGCTGCCTTGCAGTCTGTATGCTACCAGCTGACAAGGAGAGCCTTTTGCCATTATGTAAAGCAAGCATTGTCCTAGGCAGCCTGGTGGTGGTTGGCGTGCTCAGCCCTGGGGGCTCCTGCAGGGTGCTGAGTAGACATCACCTATTCTTTTGCCTGAAAAGGCCCCTGAACACTAACTCAACTGAAGAAGCAAGTTCTGTCCCAAGGCTTGGGAATTGAAGGTTTGTCCAGGGCAGTTTTTGTTCTTTGTTCTTTGGGCCTTCCCACCTGCCTTTTGGACCCACCAGTCGCCATCTAGCTTTTTGAGAACACCCCACTCTCCGCATCAGTGACAGTGACTGATCAGACAAGGCTGAGGCTGAGAGTGGCCTGAACATTGGTGCTGGCTGACCTGTCGCCTGTCCTGGGAAGCCTTTCATTTGTTCAGAGACTGTACTGGTCCTGAGCCTTTCTCCAGCAGCTCCTACCCAGACTAACTGGAAAATGCCACTAGTTCCCTCTGGGGGTAAAAAGTCCAGGGCATGATGTGTATTCTCCCTGCTCCTGAATCTTGAGCACTGTGGGAGGCCATGTTCACCTGCACCGTTTGCGTGAGAAGCAGAACTGTTTCCCTTGCACGTCCCCTTCCCAGCCCCTCCAGGAAGGCTGCCGCACCATGGTGGGGTTGAGAGTGAACGGGCGTCGTGCCAGGTTCTGTGCTGCTGGAGTCAGCCCTGCCTGGGCCTCCCACCTCCAGCACAGCTCGTGCCTCCCTCCTGGCTCGATCCAGTCCTCCCAGCACTGGCTAGCTGGCCAAAGTGGTACAGGTCTCTAAGGTGTGTATTTGGGCTTCACTGGGCGGTTTCTCTAGGGGAGAAACTGGCTTGAGGGGGATTGAGTCTCAGTTGTGCAAGGGAAACAGGAACAAGTCCATCCTGACTCCAAGATGGCCTCGGGCCCTCTGGTGTTCAGCAGATATTCATTGAGGGGATGGGTGTGTGAGTAGAGGGATGGCCTGGGGGTCCTGGTCGCTGTGGATGGGCAGGTTTTCACTGAGCCCCTGTGTTCTTCCCGCAAAATCATTAGCAAATTAATGTAAGTATACAGCTGAGCCTGAAATGGATCAGACATGCAGTGGGTGCAAGGAAGTCACAGGCAGAGGTGTGGGAATTCATGGCAGAGGCAGGACAACTGGGCCTCAGGCACGCTCTGGGACTCTGAGCAAGCTGCTGTTACCTCGAAGCGCAGTTTGCTCTTCTTTCTTTCTTTTTTTTCCAGATGGGGTCTTACTCTGTCACCCAGGGTGGAGTGCAGTGGCACAATCTTTACTCACTGCAACCTCTGCCTTCCCAGGCTTAAGCAGTCCTCCCACCGCAGCCTCCCAAGTAGCTGGGACCACAGGCATGTGCCGCCATGCCCAGCTAATTATTTTGTTTTATTTTATTTTTTTGAGGCAGAATTTTGCTCTGTCACCCAAGCTGGAGTACAGTGGCACAATCTCGGCTCTCTGCAGCCTCTCCCTCCCAAGTTCAAGCAATTCTCCCTGTCTCAGCCTCCTGAGTAGCTGATATTACAGGCACCCACCACCGCACCTGGCTAATTTTTTGTATTTTTAGTAGAGACAGGGTTTCACCATATTGGCCAGTCTGGTCCTGAACTCCTGACCTCAGGTGATAGGCCTGCCTCCGCCTCCCGAAGTGCTGGGATTACAGTCGTGAGCCACTGCGCACAGCCCCTGCTAACTTTTGTATTTTGGGTAGAGGTGGGGTTTCACCATGTTGGCCAGGCTACTTGAACTCCTGACCTCAAGTGATCCACCTGCCTCGTCCTCCCAGTGTGCTGGGATTACAAGTGTGAGCCACCATGCCCAGGCTTGGTTTCCTCTCCTTTCTAATGGGAGCAGCAACCCCCAAGCCCAACCGCCCAGAGGATGCACGGGGCATCCTGTCTAAGTGTGGGCCATCTCCGGGCGGTGTGGTCATCCGAAGGCTGTGACACATCTTCCTTGGGGGTGCTCTCCAGCCTTTGTTAGCTGCTGGTGGTGGGGCTTTTGCTTGTGTTGCCCCAGTTTGTGCCACAGGGAGGGCAAATCCAGCATCTCTTATTAAAGCACCACCTTGCTTAGTCCTTATCCTGCCCTGAGCTTTAGATTTTGTTTATTTATCTGAGTTATCTGTTTGATCTTGAAATGTCAGATTAAGACTCCTTTCCTGTTTCCTACACATCCTGAGAGAATGCAGCAAGTCCAGGGTTGGCAGCTTTGCGTTGGGGCAAGGGAGGTGAGCAGGCGACTGGGACCCCCGGGCCATTCCTCTGCTCACACACCCATCCCCTCAGTGAATATCTGCTGAACACTGGAGGGCCCGAGGCCATCTTGGACTCAGGGTGGACTTGTTCCTGTTTCCCTCTCACTTTTGTTTTTTGTTTGTTTTTTTTCTTTTTTTGAGACAGAGTCTCGCTCTGTCACCCAGGCTGGAGTGCAGTGGCATGATCTCATCTCACTGCAAGCTCCACCTCCCAGGTTCACGCCATTCTCCTGCCTCAGCCTCCCAAGTAACTGGGACTACGGACGCCCGCCACCACGCCCGGTTAATTTTTTCTATTTTTAGTAGAGACGGGGTTTCACCGTGTTAGCCATGGTCTCGATCTCCTGACCTCGTGATCTGCTGGCCTCGGCCTCCCAAAGTGCTGGGATTACAGGCATGAACTACCACGCCTGGCTTCCCTGTCATTCTTGAGACTCAATCTCACTGAATCTGGGTTTCTCCCCTAGAAGGAACAGCCACCTCCCCAGCCTTTACTATGCCAGGGTAGGGGCAGTGAGCATCAGGCCAGGGGCACCAGGTATTCAGTTATTGGGCTCTCTTCAGGTATGGTCTGTGTCCTGCAGGAAAAGCAAGTAGGTTTGTTTCTGTGTTTGTTTGTTTGAGACAGAGTCTTACTCTGTTGCCCAGGCTGGAGTGCAGTGACACAGTCTTGGCTCACAGAGACCTCCGCCTCCTGGATTCAAGCGATTCTCCTGCCTCGGCCTCCCGAGTAGCTGGGATTACGGGCATGCACAGCCATGCCCAGCTAATGTTTGTATTTTTAGTAGAGACGGGGTTTCACCATGTTGACCAGGCTGGTCTCGAACTCCTGACCTCAACTGATCCGCCTTCCTCAGCCTCCCAAAGTGCTGGGATTACAGGTGTGAGCCACTGCGCCCCACCCAAGAGACCTTTTAGTAATTACATATTTAAGTGAGTGGATCACGAGGTCAAGAGATCAAGACTATCCTGGCCAACATGGTGAAACCCCGTCTCTACTAAAAATACAAAAATTAGCTGGGCGTGGTGGCATAAGCCTGTAGTCCCAGTTACTCAGGAGGCTGAGGCCAGAGAATCACTTGAACCCAGGAGATGGAGGTTGCAGTGAGCCAAGATCATGCCATTGCACTCCAGCCTGGGAACAGAGTGAGACTCAGTCTCAAAAAAAAAAAACCAAAAAAAGCTTGTCAGAGATACATTTACATGTGTTCTCCCTTCAACCCTGGTATTTTCTTTACAAGTGTCTTCCTGGTTGTATGAGTAGTAGCAAGCAGGCTTGGACAGCATGACCTGTGCTCCCTCAGGGACAGTGTTGGCCTTGGGCAGCACTCACTCATTGTTGGGTCTGGACCATCATCAGTCTTCTCTAAATGGCAAGCAGAAATTTCCATTTCAGGATGGGTGTGGTGGCTCACACTTGTAATCCTAGCACTTTGAGAGGTCAAGGCAGGAGGATCACTTGAGGCCAGGAGTTTGAGACCAGCCTGGCCAACATAGCAAAACCCTGTCTCTACTTAAAATACAAAAATTAGCTGGGTGTGGTGGTGGGCACTGTAGTCCCAGCTACTCCGGAGGCTGAGGCACGAGAATCGCTTGAACCCAAGAGGCGGAGGCTCCAGTGAGTCAGGATTATGCCACTGCTAAGCCAAGATGGCGCCACTGCACTCCAGCCTGGGCGACAGAATGAGACTGTCTCAAAATCATCATCATCATCATAATAATAATTAAAAACAAGGCCAGGTACAGTGGCTCCTGCTTATAATCTCAGCACTTTGGGAAGCCAAGGCAGGCGGATCACCTGAGGTTGGGAATTCGAGCCTGGCCAACATGGTGAAACCCGTCTCTGCTAACAATACAAAAATTAGCCAGGTGTGTTGGGCGTCTGTAATCCCAGCTACTTGGGAGCCTGAGGCACAAGAATCCCTTGAGCCTGGGAGGCAGAAATTGCAGTGAGCCAGGATCACACCACTACACTCTAGCCTGGGTGACAGAGCGAGACTGTGTCAAAAAAAAAAAAATTAAATTTTAATTTCAAGGGTGAGGATGACTTTAGTGAAGTATCAAATAATGAACGTGATTTCTGCCTTTAATTTTTTTTTTCTTTTTTTTTTTGAGACGGAGTCTCGCTCTGTCGCCCAGGCCGGAGTGCGGTGACATGATCTCCGCTCACTGCAAGCTCCGCCTCCCAGGTTCACGCCATTCTCCTGCCTCAGCCTCCCGAGTAGCTGGGACTACAGGTGCCCACCACCACACCCAGCCAATTTTTTTGTATTTTTAGTAGATACGGGGTTTCACCGTGTTAGCCAGGATGATCTTGATCTCCTGACCTGGTGATCCACCCACCTTGGCCTCCCAAAGTGCTGGGATTACAGGCGTGAGCCACCGCACCTGGCCTCAATTTTTTTTTTTTTAAGATACAGCATCCCTCTTCTTTCTGCCCCTATACAAATTACCAGAGCAATTTCTGCTATAGGATTAAATTAAAGGAATTGTTAAATTAAATGGTTGGTTGCTGAACCATGTTGTAGCGGTTGAATATGGAATTTTGTAGTGATTTATTATAATCCTAGTGTTTGGAAGAAAATTTGCATCACTTAGCAGATATTTAAGATGCTTATAACATTTCATTTCCCAGTACACATAAATATGCATTATGTCAGGCGTTGGATTGTTTAGCAAACTAATGAAATTTGTAATTTAATTTATCAGGTCACAGCATTTAATGAAGAACTATTCAGTGCCAGTTTATGCTGTTAGGTAACAAACAGGATTATATTATGCAGTAATTTATACAGAAAAGTATTTTATAAATAGTAAAACATTAAATAAATGCCACTTTTTGTTTTAAAATAATATGTTTAAGAAATAATCCTAAAGGGAAAATGTCTACTTTGTTGAATAAAGTAATTAAAGCATTTTTTAAAAACAAGAGAAAAAAATAAGGACACAACAGGGACAGGCAGGAAAATGTCAGTGTGTTTGCGTCAGCCAGGCTGGGCTGTGCTTCGGCAGCAAGCCCCAGATATCAGCGACTTCACACAGTGAACCGTGGCCCCCACTTCCACGAAGCCGGCCCTGCATCTGTCCTCTTCTAGGGCAGTGGTCCTCCAGGTGGTGGTGTCCTGATCCTGCCTGCTTTGCTCTGCAGTTCCACCATTCGGTTGCTTCTGCTCAGAGCCTGTTGCCAGAACTGGTCATGCGATCCTGCCTAACTCTAAGGGAATGTGAGGGAGCCATGGAGTGTTTGGGGAGGGTTGTGGTCTCTGCCACCGCGTTCACCACATCCTGACTGCCTCTTCCTTGGAACAGGCTCACAAACCTCATTCATCCAGGTGGCCTGGGTGACACTCTGGGGTAAAAATCTGTAGGAAAGCCCTCAGTTCCACTTTGTCATCTTTCACCTATCTCTTCGATTCAGAATAAGCTGGTTTATATGCTGGAAGTACATCATCTAGCAGTCTTTTCTATGTGTTCTGAAAGGGTGTTGACTGTGTAATGTGAACTCCGTGTTCTGTGAGCAGCGTTGTTGCTGCCAACTCTGATATGCTGGCCTGGTGTGTTTTTGTCACATGTGACTGTTAGCATGATCACTGCTGCCTGTAGTTTCTCTCAGAGCCAGGTTGAAGACTCTAACGTAAAAGTATTTTTTAATTAGCATTTGTTTCTCAGCTATTTCTAGAGTTACTGCTGAAGGTACCTTATTTTGACTGGTACAGATCTTTGCATATATAATGTTAGAGTTCCAGGGAGTTCTGTTTGAACTCCCTGGTATAACATTCTGTACAAGATCAAGGAAGGAGAAAATACAGTTAATTTCTGGAATAGAGAAATTGTCATCTTTAGAAAATGCACAGAGGAATAATGATAATTTTTTGTGTAGCAGTGAATGAATAGCTTTAAGTTGATGTTATAACTGAAGACACATGACGAGATTTTCACATGGCAGAGTCGTGCCTCTGTGTTTTGCTACGCTCCGTGGGCTGTCATCTGATACCAGTGACAACTGTGCAAGGGCGGCACCTCCCGATTCTGCACCCAGTGTGGGGCGTCCTCCACCTGCCGCTCCTCCGGCAGCACTACCAGCTAATGGAGCTGCACACCTTTTAATCCCCGGTCAGAATAACCCATCAAAATTTAAAAATTGTCATCCAAAAACACTATTAAGAAAATGAAAAACCAAACCACAGACTACATTTACAATGCACGTATCTGACAAAAGACCAGTACCTACAACGTGCAGAGAACTCCTCTAACTCAGCAGTCGAGAGACAGTTCATTTTAAAATGAGCAAAAACTTGAACAGGCACTTCACAAAAGAAGATATACAGATGCCCATAAGCATATTAAAAGATTCCCAGCGTCATTCCTTAGCAGAAAATACAAATTAAAGCCACGACATGATACAACTTCACCTCTCCTAGAACGGCTGCCATGGAAAATGTTCAGGGGCGTGGGCGGCCAGAACCCGCAGACACAGCTGTGGCCATGGAGCACAGGATCTCCACTGGGGAAACTGGCGGTTTCTTTAAAAATGAAACAGGCCATGTGCAGTGGCTCACGCCTGTAATCCCAGCACTTTGAGAGGCCGAGGCGGCCAGATCACCTGAGGTCAGGAGTTCAAGACCAGCTTGGCCAACATGGCAAAACCCTGTCTCTACTAAAAATACAAAAATTAGCTGGGCGTGGTGGCAGGCGCCTGTAATCCCAGCTACTTGGGAGGCTGAAGCAGGAGAATCACTTGAAACCGGGAGGCAGAGGTTGCAGTGAACCGAGATTGCGCCATTGCACTCCAGCCTGGGTGACAGAGCTAGACTCTGTCTCAAAAAAAAAAAACAACCAGGAGCAACAGGGAGGCAGAGGTTGCAGTGAGCTAAGATCACACCACTGCACTCCAACTTGGGCGACAGAACGAGACTCTGTCTCAAAAAAAAAAAAAGAAGTCAGTTCAGCAGTTACCTCAGGGTAGAGGGCATTGGCTAGAAGGGAGTTGAGGGAACTTTTGAGGGTGACTTAGTTGTTTAAAACCAATTGGGCTGGGCGCAGTGGCTCACACCTGTAATCCCAGCACTTTCTTTTTCTTTTTTTTTTTTTTTGACGGGGTCTCGCTCTGTTGCCCGGGCTGGAATGCAGTGGCCGGATCTCAGCTCACTGCAAGCTCCGCCTCCCGGGTTCACGCCATTCTCCTGCCTCAGCCTCCCGAGTAGCTGGGACTACAGGCGCCAGCCACCTCGCCCGGCTAGCTTTTTTTGTATTTTTTAGTAGAGATGGGGTTTCACTGTGTTAGCCAGGATGGTCTCGAACTCCTGACCTTGTGATCCGCCCGTCTCGGCCTCCCAAAGTGCTGGGATTACAGGCTTGAGCCACCACGCCCAGCCAATCCCAGCACTTTCAGAGGCTGAGGTGGGCACATCACTTGAGGTCAGGAGTCCGAGACCAGCCTGGCCAACATGATGAAACTCCATCTCTACTAAAAATACAAAAATTAGCTGGGCATGGTGGCACGTGCCTGTAATCCCAGCTACTCAGGAGCCTGAGGCACTAGAATCGCTTGAACCCAGAGGCAGAGGTTGCAGTGAGCCAAAATTGTACCACTGCACAACAGCCTGAATGACAGAGCGAGACTCTGTCTCAGAAACAAACAAAACAAAAAACGAACAAAAAACAAAAACAAAAACAAAAACAAAAACAATTTGACTTAACCCTGAAGATCTGTGCATTGCGCTGTAGGTAAAGTCTCAAAGGTCAGAGGTTGCTGATGCAGAGGACCCAGGCCGACCCAGGTCCAAGCCTTAGATCCTCCTTTGCCTCCTGGCCGCCTCCTGCCTTGTGGCCCTCAGCAGATCTCTTTCTGGCTGAGTCCCGATGGTCTCATGGGTGGAGTGGGATGACACTCATCGTGTGTCACTGTTGTGGGTTTGAGATGAGTGTGTGAAGACCTGACTGACAGCCTGTCCACAGCAGCTGCTCAGGAACTGTTGACTACTGTTCTTTTAGCCAGACTATTATCAAATGTAATTTCTGTTTTTAAAAAACTCTTCCCATTTCCTTTCCTCTTGCAATCAGTCTCAATAGCAGTGAGAAATGAATAAAAATGAAGATTCTTTGGGAGACTTAATTTTGTTTTTTTGAGATGGGGCCTCACTCTGTCACCCAGGCTGGAGTGCAGTGGCACCATCATGGCTCTCTGCAGCCTCGACTTACTGGGCCCAAGCGATCTCAGCCTCCCAAGTAGCTGGGACTACAGGTGTGTGCCACCATACCCAACTAATTTCTGTGTATTTTGTAGAGACAGGGTCTCACTATGCTGCCCAAGCTGGTCTTGAACTTCTGGGCTCAACTGATCCACCCACCATGGCCTCTGAAAGTGCTAAGATGACAGGTGTGTGCCACTGTGCCCAGTCAGTTTAATTCTAATCAAGATCAAGATTATCTGTAAATACGAGGTCCCTCTCTCCAAATCCAGAATTCGCTGGCATTAGTCACATCTTTGAGGAAGCTGACGATGGGACCCACATTGAGATACTAATCCCAGGGCTTGGTGGTTCAGGGCTCTGTGCTGACAGCATCCTGACTGCTTTGCCTGTTGCCTGGAAGGGGTGCCGTGTGGCACCTGGCAGGTGGCAGAGTGGCCAGAGGCCATCATTACTCTCTTGAGTTACAACGTTCTCAAGCCCAGGTGAGTCCACACAGCCAACGTGGATGGACTAGGACAGATCCGATGACTCAGCGTCCAAGTTCAGTTGCAAATGCAGCCTTATTGCTTTCTTTGAAGTAGAAAATCAAAGTTCATAGATTAGATGAAAGATTAGTCATTGTACAAAAGTAATTATAGTGTGTGTACTTTGTCTCCAGGAGCTGTGAAATTGACAAGCTTGGCATGTGGAAATCAGCACATCTGGGCCTGTGATTCCAGGGGTGGAGTTTACTTCCGTGTAGGGACTCAGCCTCTCAATCCCAGTCTCATGCTTCCAGCCTGGATAATGATTGAGCCACCTGTCCAGGTAAGCAGACGTTAGCTGGTGGAACTCATTCCTCAGTAAGACAGAAACTGTGAGGGTGCTGGTACTGGGAAAAAGATCCCCACAGCCTCTAGAGGCCTCCCGGCAAATGCGGGGAACCGTGCCCCCAGGGTCTACACACACATTCATCAAGATCACAACTGGAATCGGGATTTGTGAAGTTTAGAACTGAACAACAGATGGTTACAGATTATGAGTCAGCACATGTATTTTCTCCTTCAAAATAACAATATTTTGTTTCTTTTTACTAAGTGAATATTATTTTTTAAATCTGCCTATATTTTGGAACCTCTATTTTATAATAATAATGATAATAAATCAGTACCCAGAAGTATAAAGAAGAAAGTAAAAGTCAATCTTGTCATGGAGAAAATGCTGAGTGCCTCTCCTGGTTTGTTGAAGAAATTCCGTTTCCTGTTTGGCCCTCCGCTGGCCAGCTCCTGCGGTGTTTCAGTTGACAGTGCATCCCAACGCAGTCTGTGTTCTCCTGACCTCCAGCACCCAGCTCACAAGCAGAAGTCTGATTTGAATGGACCATCTAGTTACCCTAAAAGATCTCACAGGCTTGGTTCCCATGCTGAATAGATTTCTGTTGAAGTTTATAACTGGGGGCTGTGGTTTTTTGAGACTTATTTGCCCAGACTCCTGCTAGTCCCTATTTGGTAACTCTGTTGGGAAACCGGTGAAGTTGCCAGTTGTGGAGGCAGCCGTAGGCGCGGAGGAATGGTTCCTTGTTGGGCAGAGAAACCTTCAGTGGAGTCAGGAAAGAGGTAAAGAGTAGGGTAAATGCCTTTGTGCCTAACTGTCTACATTTTGGTCATGGTGAGGCCTCAGGGATGAGGACACCAGTCGTGTCCACCAGCCCTGGGGAGTGTGGTTGGTGGGAGACCCTTTGCTGAAATCAGTATTCGGCTCCAGAGCTGTGTGGAGGCCACCACTAGCGGTCATGGCCACAGGGAGGCTTCTCGTCCTCAGTGGTGGGTCTTCCTCCTCCACAGGGTTGTGGGGATGGTAATGTCTCTGACAGTACCGTGTGAATGATACAGCACTGTGCAAACATGAGGTTGTACATAATGAATTATAACACACGCTCCGTTTTCCCTCTGCGCACAGTGACTACTCAGCGGCACAGAGGGAGCAGTCCACCCTGCAGAGAGGCGCCTTTATCACGGCCGTGTTTAGCACTGCTAGGGTACAGCGATTATGAAAAGCAAGCTGCTTGTCATTAGTTTCATGATTGTCCTTACATTCTCTGGTTGCCTGCACCCAGGTGGACTCCTTTGACACACCACTGTTAATATGTTCCTTTTTTTCCTTCTAACTACTTTATATTGTTCCTTTTAAGTTACAACCCACATAGCATAAAATTTCAGCCTTCTACAGTATGCAGCTCAGTGGTTTTTAGCATATTCACAGAGTGTGCAACAGTTAGCACTATCCAATTCCAGAATGTTTTCATCACTCCAAAAAAAACACCCTTATCCATTAGAGTCACTTCCTGTTCTCACAGAACCAGCCCCTCCGCCCATGGCGGCCACTCATCTGCTTTCTATTTCTATGACTTTGCCTATTCTAGACATTTTATATAAATTGGATCATATACTGTATGGCCTTTTTTATCTGACATCTTTCACTTTGTATCATGTTTCAGAGTTCATCCACATTGTAGATGTATCAGTTCTTAATTCCTTTTTACAACTACATAACAGCTCTGTTGTATGAATAGGCCACATTGGTTTATCATTTCACCAGTGGGTGGACATTTGGATTGTTCCTACTTATTGGCTAGTGTGAATAATGCTGCTGTCACCATTTGGGTGCAAGTCTTCAGGGAGGATGTATGTTCCCAGTTCTGTTGGGTGTCTGTCTATAAGTGGAATTTCAGGTCATATGGCGATTCCGTGTTGAATTAAGGATGTCAAAGTGTTATTCGCAGTGGCTGCACCATTTTGTGTTCCACCAGTAAGATATGAGAGTTCTCGTTTTTCCCATCCTCATCAATTTTTTTTTTTTTTTTAGACAGAATTTCACTCTTATTGCCCAGTCTGGAGTACAATGGCGCAATCTTGGCTCACTACAATCTCTGCCTCCCGGGTTCAAGCAATTCTCCTGTCTCAGCCTCCTGAGTAGCTGAGATTACAGGCATGCACCACCATGTCTAGCTGATTTTGTATTTTTAGTAGAGATGGAGTTTCACCATGTTGGTCAGGCTAGTCTCAAACTCCTGACCTCAGGTGATCCACCCTCCCCGGCCTCTCAAAGTGCTGGGATTACACCCAGTGTGAGCCACTGCGCCCAGCCTTTGCAATTTTTTGTTGGTATTTTATTTTTCTGGTCTCAGGAACTGCCTCATATGTCTAATTTTTTAATACTAGCCATCGCAGTAGTTGTAAAGTGGTATCTCATTGTGGTTTGATTTGCACTGACCTAATAACTAATGAGATGGAACATCCCTCTTTTCATGTGTTTATTGGTTATTTGTGTATCTGCTTTCAAGAACTATGTATTCAATTTTTATTTTCATTTTTCTTTTTTTTTTTTTTTTTTTGAGGCGGGGTTTCGCTCTGTCGCCTGGACTGGAGTGCAGTGGCCGGATCTCAGCTCACTGCAAGCTCCGCCTCCCGGGTTTACGCCATTCTCCTGCCTCAGCCTCCCGAGTAGCTGGGACTACAGGCACCCGCCACCTCGCCCGGCTAGTTTTTTTTTTTTTGTATTTTTAGTAGAGACGGGGTTTCACTGTGTTAGCCAGAATGGTCTCGATCTCCTGACCTCGTGATCCGCCCGTCTCGGCCTCCCAAAGTGCTGGGATTACAGGCTTGAGCCACCGTGCCCAGCTTTTTTTTTTTTTTTTTTAAAGATGGAGTCTCACTCTGTCGCCCAGGCTGGAGTGCAGTGGCACAATCTCCACTCACTGTAATCTCTGCCTCCTGGGTTCAAGCGATTCTCTTGTCTCAGCCTCCTGAGTAGCTGGGATTACAGACATGTGCCTCCATGCCTGGCTATTTTTTTTTTTTTCATATTTTTTAAGTAGAGGCAGGGTTTCACCATATTGGCCAGGCTGGTCTCAAACTCCTGGCCTCAGATGATCCGCCCACCTCGGCCTCCCAAAGTGCTTGGATTACAGGCATGTGCCACTGCACCCAGCCTCAAATCTTTTGCTCATTTTAAAATTGTGTTATCTTTTACTGAGTTTGTTTGTTTGTTTTGAGATTGAGTCTTGCTCTGTCGCCCAGGCTGGAGTGCTGTGGTGTGATCGCGGCTCACTGCAACCTCTGCCTCCTGGGTTCAAGTGATACTACTGCCTCAGCCTCCTGAGTAACTGAAATTACAGGCATGCGCCACCATGCCTGGCTAATTTTTGTATTTTTAGTAGAGATGGGGTTTCACCATGTTGGCCAGGCTGGTCTCAAACTCCTGACCTTGTGATTCGCCTACCTCAGTCTCCCAAAGTGCTGGAATTACAGGTGTGAGCCACCATGCCCAGCCTGTTGAGTTCTATATAAGAGTTCTTGGCCGGGCGTGGTGGCTCACACCTGTAATCCTAGCACTTTGGGAGGCCGAGGCTGGCAGATCATGAGGTCAGGAGATCGAGACCATCCTGGCTAACATGGTGAAACCCTGTCTCTACTAAAAATACAAAAAAAACTAGCCGGGCGAGGTGGCGGGCCCCTGTAGTCCCAGCTACTCGGGAGGCTGAGGCAGGAGAATGGCGTGAACCCGGGAGGTGGAGCTTGCAGTGAGCTGAGATGTGGCACTGCACTCCAGCCTGTGCAACAGAGCAGACTCCGTCTTAAAAAAAAAAAAAAAAAAAAAAAAAGTTGTTTATGTATTCTGTATAC
>NC_045439.1:3973292-4001648 GCF_002776525.5 Piliocolobus tephrosceles | reverse complement strand
GGGAGGCTGAGATGGGCGGATCACGAGGTCAGGAGATCGAGACCATCTTGGCTAACACGGTGAAACCCCGTCTCTACTAAAAAAACACAAAAAAACTAGCCAGGCGAGGTGGCGGCGCCTGTAGTCCCAGCTACTCGGGAGGCTGAGGCAGGAGAATGGCATAAACCCGGGAGGCGGAGCTTGCAGTGAGCCGAGATCGCGCCACTGCACTCCAGCCTGGACGACAGAGCGAGACTCTGTCTCAAAAAAAAAAAAAAAAAAAAGGTTTTATTGGCCGGGTGCAGTTTTTTCATGCCTGTAATCCCAGCTACTTGGGAGGCTGAGGCAGGAGAATCGCTTGAACCAGGGAGTCGGAGGTTGCAGTGAGCCAAGATCCCGCCACTGCACTCCAGCCTGGTAACAGAGTGAGACTCCGTTTCAAAAAAGAAAGCTTTTGTTTTTCAGAGCTGCCTGAGGTTCACAGCCAAATTGAGCAGAAGGTACAGAGAGTTCCCATGTACCTCTGCCCCCACATATGCACAGCCTCCCTCACAATCAACATCCTCCGCTGGGGTTGCACATTTGTTACAGCTGATGAACCTACACGGCCACATCATCACTCGAAGTCCAGGGTTTACATGAGGGTTCTCTCTTCCTGCTGGGTACTTCACGAGGTCGGGCGAATGTTTAATGACTTGTCTCCATCGTTACGGTTTTATGCAGAATAGTTTTTGTTTTGTTTTTGAGATGGAGTCTCGCTCTGTAGCCCAGGCTGGAGTGCAGTGGCAAAATCATGACTCACTGCAACCTCTGCCTCCCGGTGAGAGGTGACCATGTGCTAGCACCCCTCACTCTCGGTGCCTCTTCGCCCTCGGTATCCACTCTGGCGGCGCTTGAAGAGCCCTTCAGCCCGCCGCTGCACTGTGGGAGCCCGTCTCTGGGCTGGCCGAGGCCGGAGCGGCTCCCTCTGCCTACGGGGAAGTGTCGCGGGAGCGGCGCCGGGGGCTGCACGCCACCCTCGCGGGCCAGTGCGAGTTCCAGCGGGCGCGGGCTGGGGCTCAGCGGGCCCCGCACACGGAGCTGCGGGCCGACGCCGCTGGCCCGGGGCAGTGAGGGGCTTAGCACCCGGGCCAGCAGCTGCGGAGGTTGTGCCGGGTTCCCCAGCAGTACAGGCCCGCAGGCGCTGCACTCAAATTCTTAGCTGCCTCCCCGCGAGGCAGGGCTCGGGACCTGCAGCCCGCCATATCTGAGCTCCCCCACTGCGGTGGGCTCCCACGCGGCCAGAGCCTCCCCGATGGGCGCCATCCCCTGCTACGTGGTGCCCGGTCCCATCGACAGCCCAAGGGCTGAGGAGTGCAGGTGCGGCTGGGGACCGGCGGGCAGCTCCCTCTGCAACCCAGATGCTGTATTCACTGGATGAGGCTTCTGAGTCTGGTGGGGACTTGGGGAACTTTTATGTCCAGCTAAGGGATCGTAAACGCACCAATCAGCACTCTGTATGTAGCTCAGGGTTTGTAAATACACCAATCAGTACTCTGTGTCTAGCTCAAGGTTTGTAAATACACCAATTGGTACTCTGTATCTAGCTGACCTAGTGGGGACTTGGAGAACTTTTCTGTCTAGCACGCTGTGTCTAGCTCAAGGATTGTAAACGCACCAATCAGCACGCTGTCAAAACGGACCAATCAGTTCTCTGCAAAATAGACCAATCAGCTTTCTGTAAAATGGACCAGTCAGCAGGACGTGGGTGGGGTCAGATAAGGGAATAAAAGCAGGCTGCCGGCGCCAGCCAGCGGAAAGTCTTTGGTGTTCTCTTGCGCCTTATGTGAGGTGTGTTTTTTTCTCCGTTTGTCAACGTATCTTGGTGCTGCTGACTTAGAGTTGTAATACCGTGAAGTTTTGCTGCTTCGCTCCTGAAACCAGAGAGACCACTGGAATCCACCGGGAAAGAAGAAGAAACTCAAGACCCACCGTCTTTAAGAACTGTAACAACTCACCGTGAGGGTCCATGGTTTTATTCTTTAAGTCAGCCAGATCAAAAATCCACAAATTCTGGCCACACTAGGGTCAAGTAATCCTACTACCTCAGTCTCCTGAGTGCTTGGGACTACAGGTGTGCACCACCACACCTGACAAAAAATAAAAATTTTTGTATTTTTACCAGAGACAGAGTCTCACCATGTTGGCCAGGCTGGTCTGCAACTCCTGATCTCAGGTGATCCATCTGTCTGCCTCAAAGTGCTGGAGTTATAGGTATGAGCCTCTGCACCCGGCCACAATGTTTTCATTGCCGTCAGTCTTGTGCTCTGCCTATTCATCCCTATCCCTCCCAACCCCTGGTAATCACTAATTTTTTCACTATCTTCATACTTTTGCTTTTTCCAGAATGTCATGCAGTTGGAATGGTGCAGTATGTAGCCTTTTCAGATTGGCTTCTTAACACTTAGTAATACGCATTTGAGGCCCTTCCCTGTCTTTTCATGGCTGGATAATATTTTGTGTGTGTGTGTGATGGAGTCTCGCTCTGTCGCCAGGCTGGAGTCCTGTGGTGCTATCTTGGCTCACTGCAACCTCTGTCTCCTGAGTTCAACCTCTGTCTCCTACTCTCCCACGTCAGCCTTCCGAGTAGATGGGATTACGGGGGCACGCCAATATGCCTGACTAATTTTCTTTGAATTTTTAGTAGAGACGGGGTTTCACCATATTGACCATGCTGATCTCAAACTCCTGACCTCAAGAAATCCGCCTGCTTTGGCCTCCTGGAGTGCTGGGATTCCAGGCGTGAGCCATCAGGCCTGGCCAATTCATTTCTTTTTTCCAGTGAATAATATTCCAGTGTCTGCATGTATCAGAGTTTTTTTTTTGGAGACAGTGTTGCTCTCTTGCCCAGGCTGGAGTGCGGTGGCATGATCTCAGCTCACTGGAACCTCTGCCTGCTGGGTTCAAGTGATTCTCCTGCCTCAGCCTGCCTCCCAAGTAGCTAGGACTACAGGTGTGTGCTACAATGCCAGCTAATTTTTGTATTTTTAGTAGAGATGGGGTTTCATCATATTGGTCAGGATGGTCTCGAACCCCTGACCTCAAGTGATCCCCGCCCGCCCCCGCCTCGGCCTCCCAAAGTGCTGAGATTACAGGCATGAGCCACTACAGCTGGCCTAGAGTTATTCATCCATTTGACTACTAAAGGGCATTTTGTTTGCTTCCAGGTTTTGGCAGTTATGAATAGGCGTGCTAAAAATGTCCGCATGCAGGCTTTTGTGTGAACATAAATATTTCACTCCTTTGGGTGAATACTAAGGAGTACCGTTACTAGACTACATGGTAAGAGTATGTTTAGTTTTTGGTTTTTTTTCTTGAGATGGAGTCTGTCTTTGTCACCCAGGCTGGAGTGCAATGGCGTGATATTGGCTCACTGCAACCTCCGCTTCCCAGGTTCAAGCAATTCTCCTGCCTTAGTCTCCTGAGTAGCTGGGATTACAGGTGCCGGCCACTAGACCTGGCTAATTTCTGTATTTATCGTAGAGACGAGGTTTCTTCGTGTTGGTCAGGTTGGTCTCAAACTCCTGAGCCTATGATCCGTCCGCCTTGGCCTCCGTGAGTGTTGGGATTACAGGTGTGAGCCACCATGCCCGGCAAGAACATGTTTAGTTCTGTAAGGAACTGCTGAACTGTCTTTCAGAGTGGCTGGACAGTTTTTGCATTCCTACCAGCAGGGAATGAGATTTCCTGTTGCTCTACATCCTTGTCAGCATTTCATGTTGTCAGTGTTCTGAATTTTGGCCTAATAGTTGTGTGATGTTAACGGTTGTTTTTTTTTATTTTTTTATTTTTTTTGAGACGGAGTCTGGCTCTGTCGGTTACGGTTGTTTTAATTTGCATTTCCCTGATTACATACAATGTAGAACGTCTTTTCATTTGCTTGTATGCCCACCTGTATATCTTTTCATGAGGAATGTGTTAAGGTTTTTGGTCCATTTCTCCATCAAGTTATTTGTGTTCTTTTTTCTTTCTTTTTTTGAGATGGAGTCTCGCCGTGTCTCGCCCAGGCTGGAGTGCACTGGTGTCATCTTGGCTCACTGCAGCCTCTGCCTCCCAGGTTCAAACGATTTTCCCCTCAGCCTCCAGAATAGCTGGGACTACAGGCGTGTGCCACCACACTTGGCTGATTTTGTATTTTTAGTAGAGAGAGTTTCACCACGTTGACCAGGATGGTCTGTATCTCCTGACCTTGTAATCTGTTTGCCTTGGCCTCCTAAACTGCTGGGATTACAGGCGTGAGCCACCGCACCCCGCCTGTTTTGTTGTTTATTATTTTACTTTATTATAGAGATAGGGTCTTGCCTCATTGTCCAGGCTAGTCTCAAACTCCTGGCCTCAAGTGATCTTCCCCTCTCAGCCTCCCATAATGTTGGGATTACAGGCATAAGCCACCATGTCTGGATGTGTTTTTATTTTCATTTCTTTGATGTATGTTGTTTAATTTCCATGGTTTTGTGAATTTTCCAGTTTTCCTTCTGATAATGATTTATTTTCATTTTCTTTCTTTCTCTGTCTCTCTCTCTCTCTCCACAGAGTCTTGCTCTTTTCGCCCAGGCTGGAATGCAGTGGTGTGATCTCAGCTCACTGCAACTTCTGCCTCCCAGGCTCAAGCAATTCTCTTGCCTCAGCCTCCCAAGTAACTGGGACTACAGGTGTGCACCACCATGCCTGGCTAATTTTTGTTTTTTTTTTGTTGTTGTTGTTGTTGTTTTTTTGGACATGGAGTCTCGCTCTATTGCCCAGGCTGGAGTGGAGCAGTGCGATCTCAGCTCACTTCTGCCTCCCAGGTTCAAGTGATTCTCCTGCCTCAGCCTCCCGAGTAGCTGGGATTACTGGTGCTCACCACCACACCCAGCTAATGTTTAATATTTGTAGTAGAGATGGCATTTCATCATGTTGGCCAGGCTGGTCTCCAACTTCTGACCTAGTGATCTGCCCACCTCAGCCTCACAAAGCGCTGGGATTTGAGGCATGAGCCTAATTTTTGTATTTTTATTAGAGATGGGGTTTGCCATGTTGGTTGGGCTCAAACTCTTAGCCCCAGGTGATTGGGCGCAGTGGCTCACGCCTGTAATCCCAGCACTTTGAGAGGCTGAGGGGGGTGGATCACCTCAGGTCAGGAGTTTGAGATCAGTCTGGCCAACGTGGTGAAACCCGTCTCTACTAAAAATAGGAAAATTAGCCAAGTTGGGTGGCAGGTGCCTGTAATACCAGCTACTTGGTAGGCTGAGGCAGGAGAATAGCTTGAACCGGGGTAGGGGCAGAGGTTGCAGTGAGCCGAGATTGCATCACTTCACTCCAGGCTGGGCAAAAGAGCAAGCTTCTGTCTCAACAACAACAACAAAAAAGTGAGTTCTAATGAGAGGTGATGGTTTCACAAGGGGCTCTTCCCCCTTTCCTCCCCGCTCCTGTCTCTCTTGCCGCCATGTGAGAAGGTCCGAGCTTCCTTCCCCTTTGCTGTCCTCTATGACTGTAAGTTTCTTGTGGCTTCCCAGCCAGGCGGTACTGTGAATCAATTACACTTCTTTCGTTTATAAATTACCCAGTTTCGGTTATTTCTTTTTTTTTTTTTTTCTGAGATGGAGTCTCGCTCTGTCACCCAGGCTGGAGTGCAGTGGCCGGATCTCAGCTCACTGCAAGCTCCGCCTCCCAGGTTTACGCCATTCTCCTGCCTCAGCCTCCCGAGTAGCTGAGACTGCAGGCGCCGCCACCTCGCCCAGCTAGTTTTTGTATTTTTAGTAGAGACGGGGTTTCACCGTGTTAGCCAGGATGGTCTCGATCTCCTGACCTCGTGATCCGCCCGTCTCGGCCTCCCAAAGTGCTGGGATTACAGGCTTGAGCCACTGCACCCGGCTTCGGTTATTTCTTTATAGCAGTGAGAACGGGCTGATACACCCGCCATCCACCTCTGGTCCTATCTGGCCTTCGGACAATTGGATGGTGCCCTCTCCCGACCCCGTATCGAAGGTAGATCTTCCCCACTCAGTCCACTGACTCACTACCAACCTCCTCTAGTTTCTAGGGAAATACTATCACAGACCCAGAAATGATACTTCTAATCAGCTATTTAGAAATCCCTTAATCCAGTCAAATTGACACCTAAAAATAGTCATCACAGTTCATAAATGTATAGAACTGTTACATTTTCTTGCTGTGTTAACCTTTTATTACTATATAATGTCCTATGTCTCTTGTGACTTTAAAAATTTTGTTTTGTTTTGTTTTGTTTTGGAGACACAGTCTCCCGCTCTGTTGCCCAGACTGCAGTACAGAGGTGTGACCACAGCTCACTGTAGCCTTGACCTCCCAGGCTCAAATGATCATCCACCTAGGACCCCCAAGTAGCTGGGACTACAAGCTTGTGCCACCATGCCTAGCTAAGGTTTTTTTTTTTTTTTAGATGGAGTCTCATCTTGTTGCCCAGGCTGGAGTACAGCCTCAAGATCTCAGCTCACTGCAACCTCTGCCTCCCGGATTCAAGCGATTCTCTTGCGGCAGCCTCTTGAGTAGCTGGGATTATAGGTGCCCACCACCACACCCAGCTAATTGTTAACATTTTTTTTTTTGAGACGGAGTCTTGCTCTGTCGCCCAGGCTGGAGTGCAGTGGTGCGATCTCGGCTCACTACAAGCTCCACCTCCTGGGTTCACGCCATTCTCCTGCCTCAGCCTCCCAAGTAGCTGGGACTACAGGCGCCCGCTGCCACGCTCGGCTAATTTTCTGCATTTTTAGTAGAGACGGGGTTTCACTATGTTAGCCAGGATGGTCTTGATCTCCTGACCTTGTGATCTGCCCGCTTCGGCCCACCAAAGTGCTGGGATTACAGGCGTGAGCCACCGCGCTGGGCCAATTTTTACATTTTTAATAGAGATGGGGTTTTACCATGTTAGCCAGGCTGGTGTCAAGCTCCTGGCCTCAAGTGATCCACCTGCCTTGACCTCCCAAAGTTCTGAGATTACAGGCGTGAGCCACTATGCCTAGCCCCATTGTTCTTTCTTCAAGTTCACTGATGCTTCTGCCTCCTCAAATCTACCTTCGAATCCTTTTAGCGAAATTTTCTTTTTTTTTTTTTTTTTTTTTCCTGAGACAGAGTCTCACTCTGTCGCCCAGGCTGGAGTGCAGTTGTGTGATCTCGGCTCACTGCAAGCTCCACCTCCCGGGTTCACACCATTCTCCCGCTTCAGCCTTCCGAGTAGCTGGGACTACAGCCACCTGCCACCACGCCAGGCTAATTTTTTGTTTGTTTTTGTATTTTTAGTAGAAGACGGGGTTTTGCCATGTTAGCCAGGATGGTCCCAATCTCCTGACCTCGTGGTCCACCTGCCTCAGCCTCCCAAAGTGCTGGGATTACAGGTGTGAGCCATTGTGCCTGGCCCGTTGTTTTTTTCTTACAAGATAGGGTCTCCCTCTGTCACCCAAGCTGGGGTGCAGTGACACAATCATAGCTCACTGCTGCCTCAAATTCCTGGGCTCCAGTGATTCTCCTACCTCAGCCTTCTGAGAAGCTGGGATTCCAGCTGTGTACCACCATGTCCAGCTAATTTGTAAATTTATTTATTGTTTTCCCTTTTGAGACAAGGTTTGGTGAGTTTGGCTCTGTCACCCAGGCTGGAGTGCAGTGGCGCAATCTCAGCTCACTGCAACCCCTGTTTTCTGGGCTCAAGCCACCATCTCCCCTCAGTCTCACAAGTAGTTGGAACTACAGGTGCCCCCCCCCACCACGCCTTGCTAGTTTTTGTATTTTTGGTCCAGGTGGGGTTTCACCATGTTGCAAGGCTGGTCTTGAACTTTTTTTTTTTTTTTGAGACAGGGTCTGTCTCTGTCGCCCAGGCCATGGAGCAGTGGCACGGTCTCAGCTCACTGCAACCTCCACCTCCCAGGTTCAAGTGATTCTTTTGCCTGAGCCTCCCAAGTAGCTGAGACAGTAGGCATGTGCCACCATGCCCAGCTAATTTCATATTGGCCAGGCTGGTCTGCAACTCCTGACCTCATGATCTGCCCACCTCAGCCTCCCAAAGTGCTGGGATTACAGGTGTGAGCCACTGCACCCTGGCAGTCTTGAACTCCTGGCCTCGGCTTCCTAAAATGCTGGGATTACAGGTGTGAGCCAAGGTGCCCGGCCTGCAGAGAGCTTTGATAGGCTACGTTGCACTCCAACTTAGGCAACAAAGCCAGACCCTGTCTTAGGAAGAAAAAAAAAAAAGATCGTTCATGAGACCATAGGTGCAAAACTAAATAAAAGAATTGAAAAGAAAAAATTTATGTGTTTATTTTTTAATTTTTATTTTGTTACTATTTTTTAGACACAGTCTTGCCCTGTTGCCCAGGCTGGAGTGCAATGGTGTGATCTCAGCTCACTGCAACTCCGCCTCCTGGGTTCAAGTGATTCTCCTGCCTCAGCCTCCCGAGTAGCTGGGATTACAGGCATCTGCCACCACGCCCAGCTAATTTTTGTATTTTTAGTAGAGACGGGGTTTCATCATGTTGGCCAAGATGGTCTCTAACTCCTGACCTCGTGATCCGCCTGCCTCGGCCTCCCAGAGTGCTGGGATTACAGGTGTGAGCCACTGCACCTGGCCCTATTTATTTATTTTTGAGACTGAGTCTTATTCTGTTGCCCAGGCTGGAGTGCAGTCATGCAATCTTGGCTCACTGCAACCTCCCCCTCCTGGGTTCAAGCGATTCTCCTGCCTCAGCCTCCTAGGTAGCTGGGATTACAGGTGCTGGCCACCAGGCCAGGCTAATTTTTGTATTTTTATTTTTTTTCCTTTTTGTGGAGAACGGGGTCTCGCTGTATTACCCAGGCAGGTCTCGAACTCCTGGGTTCAAGCTATCCTCCCGCCTCTGCCTCCCTGAGACCTGGGATTACAGGCGTGAGCCACCGCGCCCGGAATTTTTGTATTTTTAGTAGAGACGGGGTTTCACCACGTTGGCCCGGCTGGTTGGGAGGCAGAGGCGGGCAGATCACTTGAAGTCAGGAGTTAGCCGGGCGCGGTGGCTCAAGCCTGTAATCCCAGCACTTTGGGAGGCCAAGACGGACAGATCACGAGGTCAGGAGATAGAGACCATCCTGGCTAACACGGTGAAACCCCGTCTCTACTAAAAACTACAAAAAACTAGCCGGGCGAGGTGGCGGCGCCTGTAGTCCCAGCTACCCAGGAGGCTGAGGCAGGAGAATGGTGTGAACCCGGGAGGCAGAGGAGCTTGCAGTGAGCTGAGATCCGGCCACAGCACTCCAGCCTGGGTGACAGAGCGAGACTCTGTCTCAAAAAAAAAAAAAAAAAAAAGGAGTTCGAGACCAGCCTGGCCAACATAGTGAAACCACATTTCTACTAAAAATACAAAAATTAGCTGGGCATGGTGGCCGGCACCAGTAGTCCCAGCTACCTGGGAAGGTGAGGCAGGAGAATTGCTTGAAACTGGGAGGCAGAGGTTGCAGTGAGCCAAGATTGTGCCACTGCACTCCAGCCTGGCTGACAGAGCGAGACTCCATCTAAAAAAAAAAAAAAAAATTAAACAGGCCAGGCACAGTGGCTCATGCCTATAGTCCCAGCACTTTGGGAGTCTGAGGCCGGTGGATCACTTGAGGTCAGGAGTTTGAGACTAGCCCGACCAACATGGTGAAACCCCGCCTCCACTAAAAACACAGAAATTAGCCGGGCATGGTGGTGGGCACCTATAAACCCAGTTACTCAGGCTGAGGCAGGAGAATCGCTTGAACCTGGGAGGCAGAGGTTGCAGTGAGCTGAGATCTTGATCCATCGTACTCCAGTCTAGGTGACAGTGAGACTCCATCTCAAAAAAAAAAAAATACAAGTTTTTGTCTCGTAGATCTGCCATCAGTTCTTTGTATGTATTATTTTCCTTCAAACATGTCATACTTTACTGTTATTTTGTATGCCTCACTTTTTTTGTTGAAAATTGGACATTTTAATTTAATAACGTACTAACTCTAGACATCAGATTCTTCTCTTTTGTTTTTGAGATGGAGTCTCGCCCTGTCGCCCAGACTGGAGTTCAGTGGCACGATCTTGGCTCACTGCAAGCTCCACCTCCCGGGTTCAAGCAATTCTCCTGCCCCAGCCTCCTAAGTAGCTGGGATTACAGGCACGCGCCACCACACCCAACTAATTTTTTTTTTTTTTGAGACGGGGTTTCACTCTTGTTGCCCAGGCTAGAGTGCAATGGCGGGATCTCGGCTCACCGCAACCTCTGCCTCCCAGGTTCAAGCGATTCTCTTGCCTCAGCCTCCCTGGTAGCTGGGATTACAGGCATATGCCACCACGCCCAGCTAATTTTGTATTTTTAGTAGAGACCAGGTTTCTCCATGTTGGTCAGGCTGGTCTCGAACTCCTGACCTCAGTTGATCCACCTTTCTCGGCCTCCCAAAGTGCTGGGATTACAGGCGTGAGCCACCGTGCCTGGCTGATTCTTCCCTTTCTCCATGAGTTTGTTTTGTTTTTTGTTTTTTGAGACGGAGTTTCACTCTTGTTGCCCAGGCTGGAGTGCAGTGCCCTGATCTCGGCTCACCGCAGCCTCCGCCTTCCGGGTTCAAGCCATTCTCCTGCCTCAGCCTCCCAAGTAGCTGGGATTACAGGCATGTGCCGACACATCCAGCTAATTTTGTATTTTTAGTAGAGACGGGGTTTCTCCATGTCAGCCAGGCTGGTCTCCAACTCCTGACCTCAGGTGATCCTGCCGATCTGCCCACCTCGGCCTCCCACAGTGCTGGAATTACAGGCATGAGCCACCGCACCTGGCTCCACGGGGTTTTTTGTTACTGTTTTTGTTTGTTTGCGTTTGTGTTTATTGTTTTTGTAAGCTGTCTCTGTGCCAAAGAACAGCCTGAGATACAATCTTAATGAACCCTTTGCACTTTCTGAGTCTGTGCCTTTCCCTGGCCATGCGCAGTCACTTTCTAATTTTCCTTGTATGTGCAGTTTTTTTTGAGTTGCTAATCTCTTTTTTTTTTTTTTTGGAGACAACGTCTTGCTTTGTGGCCCAGGTTGGAGTGCAGTGGCGCAATCTCAGTTCACTGTAACCTCCGCCTCCCAGGTTCCAGCAATTCTCCTGCCTCAGCCTCTGTAGTAACTGGGATTACAGGCGCCTGCCACCACGCCTGGCTAATTTTTGTATTTTTAGTAGAGGCGAGGTTTCACCATGTTGACCAGAAGACTTGAACTCCTGACCTCAGGTGATCCACTTCCTTGGCCTCCCAAAGTGCTGGTATTATAGGCGTGAGACATGCCTGGCTGAAAGTTCTAATCTTTAATGTCTGGCTCCCAAAAGGGGAAAAAGAGAAATAGTGGGGGCAGGGCACTGGCCCTTTAAGTCGCCTGGTGGTGGCTTGATTGGAAGGGGAGGAGCCTACCCCAGTGCGGGAGGAGCACAACCTCGGTGGCTTCCGAGCTCTTCCTCTGCGCGTCCGGCATCAGAAGCAGTGTTTTCGGAAAATCTCTCAAACCCTGTTTGTCCTCTAATCTCACACCAGCACCACAGTCATCACAGAAGAAAGCTTCTGTGGCCAAATTTGTGGGGTTTTCCCCATACACCAAGCAGCAGGACCAGCTGGGTGTCCCCTAGTCCAGTTCTGAGGCTAACGAGATAGCATCAGATCCCATGGAGAGAGGGTTGCACTCCCCAAGCCTCCCCTGTCACAGCCCCACACACCAGTCACATGTCGGGGCCTCTGGAACTTGTGACCTACAAGCTTCAAGTTGGGGTTCCCACAACCCCCCCTTTGGGTTCTATTAATTTGCTGGGGCAGCTCACAGAACACGAAGAAACACTTCCTTACGTTTACTGGTTTTCTGTAATGGATACAGATGAAGACACCTGTGGTGTTACATATATATTTTTTGGGTTTCATCCTTGGTTCCTGGTTCTTAGTCCCCATAGCCCTTGTTACAGTCTTTGGATAGAATGTTGGGTGTGGCCAGGCGCAGTGGCTCATGCCTGTAATTACAACACTTTGGGAAGCCTAGGCTGGTAGACTGCTTGACCTCAGGAGTTCAAGACAGCCTGGGCAACTTGGAGAAACAGTCTCTACAAAAAACTGGCGTGGCGTGGTGGTCCCTTTCTCTAATCCCAGCTACTCAGGAGGCTGAGGCTGGAGCATCACTTGAGTCTGGGAGGTGGAGGCTTCAGTAAGCCGAGATTGAGCCACTACACTCCAGCCTGGGTGATAGAGCCAGACCCTGTCTCAAAAATAAAAAAGAATGGGCCAGGCTTGGTGGCTCACGCCTGTAATCCCAGCACTGTGGGAGGCCGAGGCAGGCAGATCACCTAAGGTCAGGAATTCAAGAGCAGCCTGGCCAACATAGTGAAAACCCATCTCTACTAAAAACAGAAAATTAGCCAGGCATGGATGGTGGCCTGTGCCTGTAATCCCAGCTACTCGGCAGGCTGAGGCCAAAGAATTGCTTGAACCTGGGAGGCAGAGGTTGCAGTGAGCGTAGATCGGGCCATTGGACTCCAGCCTGGGCAGCAGAGTGAGACTTGTCTCAAAAAAAAAAAAAAAAAAGCCGAGCGCGGTAGCTCATGCCTGTAATCCCAGCACTTTGGGAGGCCGAGGCGGGAGGATCATGAGGTCAGAAGATTGAGACCATCCTGGCTAAAATGGTGAAACCCCGTCTCTACTAAAAAAATGCAAAAGAAATAGCCAAGGGTGGTGGCGGGCGCCTGTAGTCCCAGCTACTCAGGAGGCTGAGGCAGGAGAATGGTGTGAACCCGGGAGGCGGAGCTCGTGGTGAGCTGAGATTGCGCCACTGCACTCCAGCCTGGGCGACAGTGCAAGACTCAGTCTCCCAAAAAAAAAAAAAAAAAAAAAAGAATGTTGGGTGTGGGAGGTGTCAGAGTCAAGCCTCATACCTATTACAAAGGAGGATACAGATAAAGAGCTATAGCTATAGAACTATAAATACAGCTACAGGGAAGGGGTATGGCGCTTCCATGCCCTACCCAGGGATTGAAGTTCTGTGAATCTTGTCCTTAGTGTTTTTTTTTTTTTTTTTTTGAGATGCAGTCTCGTTCTGTCGCCCAGGCTGGAATGCAATGGTGCGACCTCGGCTCACTGCAACCTCTATCTCCCTGGTTCAAGCGATTCTCCTGCCTCAGCCTCCTACGTAGCTGGCACTATAGGCACACACCACCATGCCCAGGTAATTTTTCTTGTGTCTTTAGTAAAGATGGGGTTTCACCATGTTGGCCAGGCTGGTCTTGAACTCCTGATCTGGTGATCTGCCCGTCTCTGCCTCCCAAAGTGCTGGGATTACAGCCGTGAGCCACCACGCCTGGCCATTTGTTTTTGAGACAGGGTCTGGCTCTGTCGCCCATAGTGAAGTGCAGTGGCGCGATCTCGGCTTACTGCAACCTCAGCCTCCCAAGCTCAAGCGATTCTCCTGCCTCAGCCACCTGGGTAGCTGGCATTATAGGCATGCACCACACCACTACACCCCTCTCGTTTTTGTTTTTTTGGTTTTGATTTTGAAAGGGAGTCTGGCTCTGTCACCCAGGCTGGAGTACAATGGCACAATCTCGGCTCACTGCAACCTCCACCTTACGGTTTCAAGCAATTCTCTGGCCTCAGCCTCCCAAGTAGCTGGGACTACAGGTGCGCACCACCACACCCAGCTACTTTTTGTATTTGCAGTAGAGACAGGGTTTCACCATTTTGGCCAGGATGGTTTCGATCTCTTGACCTCGTGATCCGCCCACCTCGGCCTCCCAAAGAGCTGGGATTACAGGTGTGAGCCACCACGCCTGGCCTTATTTTGTATTTTTAGTAGAGACAAGGTTTCCGCTTGTTGGCCAGGCTACTGGCCTCAAGTGATCTGCACTCTGCCACCACCTCCCAAAGTGTTGGCATATGGAAGCTTCCTGAGTTCCGCATTCCTTCCCCCAGGGTATAGGGCATGAGCCTCTCTGGGAAGGGTCCAAAGCCCCACAATCAGAAGGGTGGGGAGGATTAAAGTCCTGCCTTGGGGCAGATGAAAGGAGGGAAGGAGAAGGTCAGAGGCCTGAAGACAGGACTTTGCAGTGTCTCATGCCTGTAATCCCAGCACTTTGGGAGGGTGAGGCTAGGAGAATTCCTCAGCCCAGCAGTTTGAGACCAACCTAGGCAAGATAGGGAGATCTCATCTCAAATTAAAATAAATAAATGGCCAGCTCAGGAGCTCATGGCCTGTAATCCCAATGCTTTGAGACAGTGAGTCAGGTGTATCACTTGAATCCCGGAATTCCAGAGTTCAAGACTAGCCTGGGCAATAAAGTGAGACCCGCCGTAGCTACAAAAACTACAACCAATATCCAGGTTTGGTGGCATGGACCTGTCCTTTCAGCTAGGTACGGAGGCTGAAGTGGGAGGATCAGTCGCTTGAGCCTGGGAGGCAGAGACTGCAGTGACCCATTCTGCAGCTGCACTCCAGCCTGTTAGAGCCAGACCCTGTCCCAAAAAAGTTTAAAAAGAGACTATAACAAGGTCTTTGGGAGTTATCAACCAGGATCTGTGCACAAATATATATCCTAACCCCGCAGGCAGCAGTCAGTTATCACAGCACAGATCACTGTTAATCTGGAGGACAGGCAGCGTTTGCCCACTCTGGCTCCTGCAAGCTGTGTGCAGGCTGGTCCAGGACCACCTGCAGCTACTGCCTGCTTTGCAGGCTGGGGTGGGAAATGGGTAGCTGCCAAACTGCTAAGAGCTGAAATTGAGCAAAATGAATTGCACTTTGCCATCCAAGCCTTCCCCTGGAAGTTACAAGCCTTCAATAGACTCCAGAGTTTCAAAATAGTCACATCAAGCAGATTCTGCAAGTGTAATTGTTTAGGCAGGAAGACCATTTCCTGATGTTTCCTTCTCTGCCATCTTGATATTATCTTTTGCAGAGCAGTATTTATTTATTTATTTATTTATTTGCGGGGGTTTGTTTTAATGGAGGCCAGCTTAGCAATTATACTTTTCAGTATGTTTTCAAGATATATCCATATTGCCCTTCATTACTTTCCGTAGCTGAATAATGTTCCAATTGTATCCATATACCACATTTTGTTTAATCATTCATCAGCTGATGGATCATAAGTTGTTTCTACTTTTTGGCTGTTACGAATGCAGCTATGAACATTTGTGTACATATTTTTGTGTGAACTGTGGGCATGTGTTTTCTTGTTTTAGTTTTTCTTTTTTTTTTTTGAGACGGAGTCTCGCTCTGCCACCCAGGCTGGAGTGCAGTGGCTGGATCTCAGCTCACTGCAAGCTCCGCCTCCCGGGTTCAGGCGATTCCCCCTGCTCACCTCCTCAGCCTCCCCAGTAGCTGGGACTACAGGCACGTGCCACCATGCCCAGCTAATGTTTTCTTTTTTTTTTTTTTCTTGAGACGGAGTTTCAGTTTTCCCCCAGGCTACAGTGCAGTGGCACGATCTCGGCTCACTGCAACCTCCACCTTCTGGTTTCAAGTGATTCTCCTTCCTCAGCTTCCCAAGTAGCTGGGATAATAGGCACCCACCACCACGCCCGGCTAATTTTTGTACTTTTTAGTAGAGACAGGGTTTCACCACATTGGCCAGGCTGGTCTCGAACTCCTGACCTTGTGATCCGCCCACCTCGGCCTTCCAACGTGCTGGGATTACAGGTGTGAGCCACCGCCCTTGACCTTGTTTTTTGTATTTTTAGTAGAGACGGTTTCACCGTATTAGCCAGCATGCTTTCGATCTCCTGACCTCATGATCCACCTGCCTCAGCCACCAAAAGTGCTGGGATTACAGGCCTGAGCCACTGAGCCCGGCCAGTTTTTTTTTTTTTTTTTTTTTTTTTTGAAACAAGTTCTCACTGTCACCGAGGCTGGAGTGCAGTGGTGTGATCATGGCAAACTACAGCCTCAGCTCTCTTGGTTCAGGCAATCCTCCCACCTCAGCCTCCTGCTGGTCTGGAATTCCTGGGCTCAAGTGATCTCACCTCAACCTCCCAAAGTGCTAGGATTACTGGAGAGGAGTGAACCACTGTGCCCAGAGCTTTTTTGTTTTTGTTTTTGAGACATGGTCTCACTGTGTCACCCAGGCTGTAGTGCAGTGGCACGATCACGGCTCACTGCAGCCCTGCCTCCCAGGCTCAAGCATTCCTCCCACCTCAGCCAACTGAGTAGCTGGACTACAGGCACAGCAACCATGCCTGGGTAATATTTGTATTTTTTGTAGAGATGGGGCTTGCCATGTTGCCCAGGCTGGTCTTGAACTCCTGAGTTCAAGACAACCTCCCATCTTGGCCTCCCAAAGTGCTAGGATTACAGGTGTGAGCCACCGCAGCTGGCTGGGCATATGTTTGCTTATTTATTTATTTATTTATGAGACGGAGTCTTGCTCTGTCGCCCAGGCTGGAGTGCAGTGGCATGATCTCGGCTCACTGCAACCTCCGCCTCCCAAGTTTAAGCGATTTTCCTGCCTCAGTCTCCCAAGTACCTGGGATTACAGGCGTGCGCCACCACGCCTGGCTAATTTTTGTATTTTTAGTAGAGACGGGGTTTCACCATGTTGGCCAGGCTGGTCTCTGACCTCTGGTGATCCACCTGCCTCAGCCTCCCAAAGTGCTGGGATTACAGGCGTGAGCCACCGCGCCCAGCCGCGTATGTTTTCTTTTCCTTTTTCTTTTTTAGAGACAAGGTCTTGCTCTTTTGCCCAGGCTGGAGTACAGTGTCACTATCATGGCTCACTGCAGCCTCAACCTCCTGGGCTCAAGTGATCCTCCCATCTTGGCCTGTCAAAGTCCTCTGATTAAAGGCATTATCCACTAAGCCTGGCCTGTGTTTTCATTCCTCTTGGGTGCATACTTAGAGGTGAATTTGTTGGGTTATATGGTACCTCTATGTTTAACTTCTTGAGGAACTGACATACCACTTTCCAAAGTGGCTGCCCCATTCTACATTCCCACAATCCACGTAGGAGGGTTCCAGTGTCTCCACATCCTCTCCAACACTTCATTTTTTTTTTTTTTTTTTTTTGAGACAGAGTTTCACTCTTGTCGCCCAGGCTGGAATGCAATGGCATAATCTTCACTCACTGCAACCTCCGCTTCCTGGGTTAAAGTGATTCTCCTGCCTCAGCCTCCCGAGTAGCTCCTCTCCAACATTTCTTATTGTCTTTTTGCTAACAGACGTCCTAGTGGGTGCGAAGTCGTATCTCACTGTGGTTTTATTTGCATTTGTATGATGACTAACAATGGTGAATATCTTTTGATGTGTTTATTAGCCATTTGTGTATCTTCTTTGGAGAAATGTCAATTTGGATCCTCTGCTCTTTTTTTTTTTTTCAATAGACTTTATTTTTAGAGCAGTTTTAGGTTCACAGCAAAAGCTGAGTGGAAGGTACAGAGAGTTTCCGTCCACCCTCCTGTGCTCATTTTGTAATGGTGCAACAGCACAAAACTCTGGTCACGGATTCTAGCTTCATGCCCACCACAGGTGGCAGTGAGGGCTCCTGCCCCAAAGGTCCTCAGTCCAGGACACACGCTGATGAAGTTTCTCTTCTATGGCATGGGGAAGAGAAAGAGGAAGTGGCAAGTTCCCCACAGACTGGTTAAGCCTTCAGCCAGAGATAACAGGTCACCTCTATTCACATTTCAGTCGCAAAGCAAGTCATTCAGCAATTCCTAACTTTAAGGGGGTGTGAAATTCTCCCGTGAACCTGGAAAGAGAGGGTCTGAATATTTGTGGCCACCCCTAATGACCCACAGGAGTTAAATAAGGTTCTTTTGTGCAGGACTTGTCATTGCCTTTCCTGGGCCACCGGGCATACTTGACTGGGGAACCCTTTTCTCTTTTTTGTTTTTGAGATGGAGTCATGCTCTGTCACCCAGGCTGGAGTGCAGTGGTGTGATCTCAGCTCACTGCAACCTCTGCCTTCCGGGTTCAAGCGATTCTCCTGCCTCAGCCTCCTGAGTAGCTGGGATTACGGGTGCGTGCCACCATGCCCAACTAATTTTTTGTATTTTTAGTAGAGACGGGTTTTCAGGCTGGTCTGGAACTCCTGACCTCAGGTGATCCACCTGCCTTGGCCTCCCAAAGTGCTGGGATTACAGGAGTGAGCCACCACAACCAGCCTTTTTTTTTTTTTTTTTTGAGAAGAGTCTTGCTCTATTGCTAGGCTGGAGTGCAGTGGTGCAATCTTGGCTCACTGCAAACTTCACCTCCCAGATTCAAGTGATTCTCCTGCCTCAGTCTCTCGAGTAGCTGGAATTACAGGTGCGTGCCACCATGCCCGGCTAATTTTTTGTATTTTTAGTAGAGATGGGGTTTCACCGTGTTAGTCATCTCCTGACCTCGTGATCCGCCCACCTCGGTTTCCCAAAGTGCTGGGATTACAGGCGTGAACCACCACGCCTGTCCTGGGGTACCCTTTTCTCCTAGAGCATTTCATGGGACATGTGTTCTCTGGAATCCCCTTTGGGAACCATTGTCTTGGCTGGTGGCTACTTCCTAAAGGAGGGGTTGGCAAACCTTTTGGAAAGGGCCAGTAAGTAAATATTTTAGGTTTTTCAGACCATATGGACCAATTACTCGATTCTACTGTTGTAGTGCAAGAACTGCCGTATGTAATATGTAAACGAATGGGTGTGCCTGTGTTCCAATAACATTTTATTTATAGACACTAGCATTTGAATTTCATACGATTTTTCTGTGTCAAAATATTTTTCTTTTGATTTTTTTCCAACCATTTATAAATGTGAAAAACCATTCTTAGCTCATGGGCTGTACAGAAACAAGTGGGGGGCCAGATTTGGCTCACAGGCCATGGGTTGCTCCCCCGTCCTAGAGGATAGAGTCCCAGCACCTTTGCCTGGCGTTCAAGCCCCGTCACCTTCCCCAGCTCCATCATCTACCGCATCTCCTCACAGAGCTCAAGCGTGGCCATGGTAGATGTTTTTCTAGGATCACATCACACTCTTTCACTCTCTGGAGTCTTTTCTCAGTTTGTTCCCCCTTCTGGAATGTCCTTCCAGCTCTTCCGTCCCCAGCTTTGCTTGGGAACAGGGGGGCCTCCCCTGAGCTGGGAAGGATCTGGAGCTTCTGCCACTGGTGGCTCCCTCACTTCCTGGCGCTGCAGCGTCGCTCCCGCCCCGGTGCTGTGTTCTGGAGCTCCGCGGTGTGTTCGCTTCCCCAGCCACGCCATGAGCTTCTGGAGGGGGGGGACTTTGGCCCCCTGAGTTCTGACCCCCCAGGCCTGCTACTGTTGGAATGTTTCCCCAAAAAAGCACAAGTTGGAAACTGAATTTCCAGTGGAACAGTGTTGGGTCGCGGGGCCTGATGAGAGGTGTTTAGGCTGTGAGGGCTCCGCCCTCATGAAAAAAATCAGCTGGGCATGGTGGCGGGTGCCTGTAATCCCAGTTACTCTGGAGGTCGAGGCAGGAGAATCGCTTGAAACTGGGAGGTGGAGGTTGCAGTGAGCCAAGATCGCGCCACTGCACTCCAGCCTGGGTAACGAGCGAAACTCCATCTCGAAAAAGAAAGAAAAATAAAATAAATTTCTGTTCTTTATTAGTTACCCATCTCAGGTATTCTGTTACAGCAACACAGCATTGACTCAGACAGAAAATTGGTATGGAGAGCTGGGGCTGCTGCTGTCACAAATACCTGAATGTGGGGACGGGCTTGGAACTGGGTGATGGGTGAATCCTGGAACTGGGAGGAGCAGGCCAGAAACCGCCGACATTGCCATTAAGGGAGCATTTGGAGGATTCTGGTGAGGGCTTGGAAGAGAACAGCTTCAGGGAGAGTGGAAAACTTCTTAAAGATTGCTTCAGTGATAATGACCAGAATGCTGGCGGGAATGTGGACAGTGGAGTCTTCTGACAGGTCTCAGATGAACATGAGAAACAAGGTATTAGATATTAGAGGGGGTGGTCATCCTTGTTATTATGTAAAGTGGCAACAAACTTGACCATATTATATCTATGCCTGATGATTTTATGAAAGGCAGAATTATTTTTCCTTTTTTTTTTTTTGAGATAGGGTCTTGCTCCATTGCCCAGGCTGGAGTGCAGTGGTGCAATCGTGGCTCACTGAAGCCTCGACCTCCCTGGTTCAGGTGATCCTCCACCTCAGCCTCCCAAGTAGCTGGGACTACAGGTACACACCACCATGCCCAGCTAATGTTTGTATTGTTTTAGAGACGGGGTCTCCTTATGTTGCCCAGGCTGGTCTCAAACTCCTGGGCTCAAACAGTCCTCCCACCTAAGCCTCCCAAAGTGCTGGGATTACAAGCATGAGTCACCAGGCCCACCCGGAAGGCAGAATTGAAGAGCCTTGAACTGACATTTCTAAGCAGCAAAGCACTGAAAGAGCTGCTTAGCTTCTTTTAACTGTGGACAGCAAAATTAGAGAGGAGAGAAATGATTTTTTTTTTTTTTTTTTTGAGACGGAGTTTCGCTTTTGTTGCCCAGGCTGGAGTGCGATGGCGCGATCTCGGCTCACAGCAACCTCCGTCTCCCGGGTTCAACCAATTCCCAGCCTCAGCCTCCTGAGTAGCTGGGGTTATAGGCATGCACCACCACGCCCGGCTAATTTTGTATTTTTAGTAGAGACAGGGTTTCTCCATGTTGGTCAGGCTGGTCTTGAACTCCCAGCCTCAGGTGATCTGCCTGCCTCGGCCTCCCAAAGTGCTGGGATTACAGGCGTGAGCCCCCGCGCCCAGCCCAATTTTTTTTTTTTTTTTTTTTTTTTAGACAGAGTTTTGCTCTTATCGCCCACACTGGAGTGCAATGGCATGATCTTGGCACACTGCAACCTCCGCCTCTTGGGTTCAAGCGATTCTCCTGCCTCAGCCTCCTGAGTAGCTGGGATTACAGGCATGTGCCACCACAACAGGTTAATTTTTTGTATTTTTAGTATAGATGGTGGTTCTCCATGTTGGTCAGGCTGGTCTCGAACTCCCGACTTCAGGTGATCCTCCTGTATCGGCCTCCCAAAGTGCTGGGATTACAGGCGTGAGCTGCCCTGCCCAGCTGAGAAATGATTTAAAGATGAAATTATAATGTGATAATTATAGCCGAATGGGGAGATTTGGAAAATTTGCAGCCTGGCCATATAAAGCATGAAAGGTATGTTTAGGAGAGCAAATAAAGGCTGTGGCCAAGCCGCCACTTTCGTTTTTTTTTTTTTTTTTTTTTTTTGAGATGGAGTCTCACTCTGTCGCCCAGGCTGGAGTGCAGTGGCACCGTCTCGGTTCACTGCAACCTCTGCCTCCTGGGTTCAATTCAAGCAATTCTTCTGTCTCAGGCTCCCGAGTAGCTGGGACTATAGGCACATGCCACCACACCTGGCTAAGTTTTTGTATTTTTAGTAGAGATGGGATTTCACTGTGTTGACAGGATGGTCTCCATCTCTTGACCTCGTGATGTGGTTGTCTCGGCCTCCTAAGCTGGCCCAGGTGCCGCTCGACTCACTGCTCTGGAAAGTACAACCTATAAACTTTAGTGGTATCCATGTGGTGCTCATTCTGCAGGTGCAGATGGCAAGAGCTGTGGGGCCATGGCTTCCTCCACCTAGATTTCAAGGATGTTACCTACAGCCTGAGGGCCCAGGCAGAGACTTTTTGTAGAGGTGGAGCCACTGCAAAGAACCCCTACTAGGGCAATGCCTTGTGGAGTTGGAGGACAGTGAGGCTGTCCCCAAGACAAGAACTCTAGGCTGGGCCTGGGGGCTCACGCCTGTAATCCCAGCACTTTGGGAGGCGGAGGCAGGCAGATCATGAAGTCAGGAGTTTGAGACCAGCCTGGCCAACATGGTGAAAACTCCATCTCTACTAAAAATACAAAAAAATAGCTGGGTGTGGTGGCAGGTGCCTGTAATTAATCCCAGCTACTTGGGAGGCTGAGACAGGAGAATCGCTTGAACCTGGGAGCCTGAGGTTGCAGTGAGCTGAGATTGTGCCATTGCACTCCAGCCTGGGTGACAGGGCGAGATTCCATCTCAAAACAAACAAAAAAAAACTAGTGTTACCAGTGTGCAAATCCAGCCTAAGAGCAGCAGCAAAGCCCTCAGGGCGAGGCTACTTGAGGCCTTGGGGGCCCAACCTCCACACCAGTGTGCCCAGAAGGCAGCACGTGGACTCAAAGATTATTCTGGAGTCTTAAGATTGAATGACTCCTGTAGCCGGGCGTGGTGGCGGGCGCCTGTAGTCCCAGCTACTCGGAGGCTGAGGCAGGAGAATGGCATGAACCTGGGAGGCGGAGCTTGCAGTGAGCCGAGATTGTGCCACTGCGCTCCAGCCTGGGCGACAGAGTGAGACTCTGTCTCAAAAAAAAAAAAAAAAAAAGATAAAGATTTAATGACTTCTGGCAGAGTGGCTCACCCCTGTAATCCCAACACTTTGGGAGGTAGAGGCGGGCTGATGGTGTGAGCTCACAAGTTTGAGACCATCCTGGGCAACATGGCAAAACCCAGTCTCTACAAAAATACAAGAAATTAGCTGGGCATGGTGGCAGGCACCTGTAATCCTAGCTACTCAGGAGGCTGAGGTGGGAGGATTCCTTGAGCCTGGGAGACGGAGGCTGCAGTGAGCCATGATCATGCTGTTGCACGCCAGCCTGGACAACGGGAGTGAAACCCTGCCTCAAAAAAAAAAAAAAAAAAAAAAAGAAAAAAAAAGATTTCATGTCTGCCTATTGGGCTTTGGACCAGTTACCTCTTCTTTCTTTCCTGTTTCTCCCTTTTGGAATGGGAATGTCTAGCCTATGCCTGTATATTGGAAGTAGATAACTTCTTTGATTTCACAGGCTTGTGGCTGGAGAGAATTGACCTCAGGATGAACGGTGCCTGTGTCTCACCCATCTCTGATTTAGGTGAGACTCTGAAGTCTCAACTTTTGAATTGGTGCTAGAGCAAGCTATGACTTTCGGGCTGTTGGGATGGAATGTGTTTTGAATGTGAGAGACATGAATTTGGAGCATGAATTCCAGGGATGGAATGCTAGGGTTTGAATACGTTCCCCAAAACACACGTGTAGAAACTTGATCCCCAGTGCAGCAACATTAGGACGTGGGGCCTAATGGGAAGTGTTCAGATCAACAGGACTTTGCCCTCAGGAATAGTTGAATGCCATTATTGAGTGAGTGGATTTTTTATTGTGGGAGTGGGTTCATGATATAAGGGCACATTCAGTCCCCTTCTTTCTCTCTCTTTTTCTCTTCTTTCCACCTTTCACGAATTGCAAGTCTTACCAGATGCAGACCCCTCTATTTTGGACTTTCAGCTTCCAGTGCTGTGAGAAATACATTTCTGTTCTTTGTAAGTTACCCATATCGGGTATTCAGTTACATCAGCATATAACACACTAGTCCCTGTGGGGTGTTGCAAAAGTCACTTCTGGCTGGGTGTGGTGGCTCATGCCTGTAATACCAGCATTTTGGGAGGCCAAGGCTGGGAGGATCACTTGAGTCCAGGAGTTCGAGACCATCCTGGGCAACATAGTGAGACAGGATCTTTACTAAAAATAAAAAAAATTAGCTGGGAGTGATGATGTGCACCTGTAGTCTCAGCTACTCAGGAAGCTGAGGAGGAGGATCGCTTAAGCCTGGGAGGTCGAGGTTGCCAGGAGCCATGATCATGCTACTGCACTCCAGCCTGAATGACAAAATAAGACCCTGTCTCAAAAACAAAAATAAAAAATAAAAAGTTACTTCCTCTCTCAGGACCACAGTCTCCACATCTGTCAGATGGGAGCAATGTCTGCTGTCCTGGATGCCTCCTGAGGTTGTTCTGAGGGTAGAATAAGGCTGGCCCAAAAGGAACCGTGACCAGCAGAGAGTTGACCTTGGAGGATAATGGCTGACATCACTGGAATTTCGTTTTTGGGCACTGATCGTGTGCCAGGCACCATTGGAAGTGACCAGGCCCTGCTGAGAGGGGATGCGGCTTGGTGACACAAAACCCTGTTGCTGTGTCCCCAGCACCTGGGACAAAATGAGACTCAGAGTATTGGAGATGACTCGAGGAACCTAGATGAACCTCAGGTGTCTGGGAGCTCCCAGACTGTCAGGAAGAATGACATTAACACCAAACCCCGCCCTGAGTTGCCACATTGTTCTCTAGGGACTGGGCACTGAAGCTTCCTGCAGCACACAAAATTTGGGTCTGGATTTGAGCCAAAAAGCCCCCTCATTTATAAATGGGAAAACATGACTTCACATTGATCCAAAAATTACAAAAATAAAAAATAAAAACAGGCTGGGTGCAGTGGCTCGTGCCTGTAATCCCAGTACCTTAGGAGGCCGAGGCAGGTGAATCACCTGAGGTCAGGAGTTTGAGACCAGCCTGACCAATACAGAGAAACCCTGTCTCTACTAAAAATACAAAATTAGCCGGGCGTGGTGGCGCATGCCTGTAATCCCAGATACTTGGAAGCTGAGGCAGGAGAATCGCTTGAACCTGGGAGGCAGAGGTTGTGGTAAGCCGAGACTGCATCATTGCACTCCAGCCTGGGCAACAAAAGCAAAACTCCGTCTCAAAAAAAAAGGGAAACTGAGGCCCTGAGAGGTCCAGGGGCTCTCAGGCAGCCAGAGGCAGCACCTGACCTGGCCCCAGGCCCTCTTCCCCGGGAGCACAGATGCCAGGGTGTGTGGACTGGCGCCCCTCTCGGGCTGCTGGGCCCTGTGGTCTGCTAATCAGTCACATCATTTTTGGCATCGCACACAGCCTCGGGAACTGGAGAATGTCATTGTCAAAGTATTTTTGAATATTTGCCTTCTCAGCAAGAAGATGAGAAAGCTGTGAGGACACTTAGTCTTCCACGGGATGGATACTAACAAAAATAACAAGCAGCTTGAGCTGGAAGGACCTGGGAGCCTGGGAGAGATGCCTGGAGGAGTCCCGCGTGCTGCCTGTCACAGCTGTGTGACTGAGAGACAGGGCTCTGGCCCCCTGGGCCTCAGTGTCCTCCCCTGGAAAAGGGCTCATTCATTTCTCAGGTGTGTATGAAGTTGCTATGTGCCACGCACTGCTGTAGGCTCTGGGGAACAAAACACAAAAATTCCTGCTCTCACAGGCTGCCATCCTCAGAGAGGCCGTACTACAGAAATCAAATCAGATACGCCAGGGGTGACATGTAGAAGGGAAGGCCCAGGGGTGGGGCTGTCAGGGATGGCCTTGCTGAGAAGGTGACATGCAAGTGAGGATTTGAAGGAGGCAGGAGGGAGCCCAAGGGGTGTCGGGGGAAGAGCACTCCAGCACAGGGAGTGGCAGGCACAAAGGCCCTGCACTTGGGGCAGGACTGGGTGGTTCCAGGGGCATCAGGAGGCCGGGCGGGCTAGAGCAGGTGGTGACTTGGGGAGGCAAGATGACAAGACTGGGTCACAAAAGGCCACTGGAGCCCTGTAAACTGCTGGAAAGCCTTTCTTTTCTTTCTTTCTTTTTGGTTTTTTCTTTGACAGGGTCTCCCTCTGTCTCCCAGGCTGGAGTGCAGTGACTGGAGCTCACTGTTACTTCAAATTCCTGGGCTCAAGTGTGTGCCACCATGCTCTGTCACCCAGGCTGGAGTGGAGTGGTGCGATCTCTGCTCACTGCAACCTCCGCCTCTTGGGTTCAAGCGATTCTCCTGCCTCAGCCTCCTCAATAGCTGGGATTACAGGTGCCTGCCACCTCGCACGGCTAATTTTTTTGTATTTTTAGTAAACACAGGATTGTGCCATGTTGGCCAGGCTGGTCCTGGCCTCAGGTGATCCACTCACCTCCCAAAGCACCCGGCTTTAATTTTTAAATTTAATTAATTATTATTATTTTCCAGAAATGGAGTCTCCCTATGTTGTCCAGACAGGTCTTGAACTCAGCCTCCCAAAGTACTGGAATTACAGGTATGAGCCATGGCACCCAGCCAAACCTTTTTTTTTTTTGGAGATGGAGTCTTGCTCTGTCACCCAGACTGGAGGGCAGTGGCACGATATCTCGGCTCACTGCAACCTCCGCCTCCCAGGATCAAGCGATTCTCCTGTCTCTGCCTCCCAAGTTGCTGGGATTACAGGCTCATGGCGCCATGCCTGGCTAATTTTTTGTGTTTTAATAGAGACGGGGTTTTACCGTTGTTGCCCAGGCTGGTCTTGAACTCCTGAGCTCAGGCAATCCACCCGCCTCAGCCTGCCAAAGTGAGCCACTGTGCCTGGCCAAGCCTATGTTTTTGTTCTGAGTGACAGTCTAGAGCAGGACCAGACGTGATATGGTTGCTGTAGTAGCTGCATTCTTCTGTGCCCCATGCTTCAAAGGTAGACGTGAGGAGGCCAGGTGAGATGTGACGAGGCCTTCCCCATGGTGGGGACAGTGGGGGAACGAGAGAGGATTGGACCCCAGATGTGTCTGGAGGCAGAGTTGACATTGGGTGTGGAATTTTTAAAAAATAATTTGTTGGCTGGGTGCGGTGGCTCAGGCCTGTAATCCCAGCACTTTGGGAGACCGAGGCGGGTGGATCACGAGGTCGGGAGAGTGAGACCATCCTGGCTAACATGGTGAAACCCCGTCTCTACTAAAAAATACAAAAAACAAAATTAGCCGGGAGTGGTGGCAGGCGCCTGTAATTCCAGCTGCTCAGGAGGCCGAGGCAGGTGGATCACGAGGTCAGGAGTTCAAGAGCAGCCTGGTCAAGATGGTGAAACCCCATCTCTACTATATATACAATAATTAGGTGGGTGCGGTGGCAAGCTCCTATAATCCCAGCTACTCAGGAGGCTGAGGCAAGAGAATTGCCTGAACCCAGGGGGCAAAGGTTGCAGTGAACTGAGATTGTACCACTGCACTCCAGCCTGGGTGACAGAGTGAGACTCCATCTCAAAAAAAAAAGGAAAAAAAAAAAAAAAGAGAGGCAGGGTCTTGCTCTATTGCCCAGGCTGGAGTGCAGTGGCTATTCACAGGCACAATTCCACTACTGATCAGTCTGGGAGTTTTGACCTGCTCCATTTCCGACCTGGGCCGGTTCACCCCTCCTTAAGCAACGTGGTGGTCCCCTGCTCCTGGGAGGTCACCATGTTAATTCCAAAGTTAGTGTGGACACCCTCTCAGCATAGCACACTACAGCCCACAACTCCTGGGCTCAAGCGATCCTTTTGCCTCAGCTTCCCAAAGCTGCGTAAGCAATCATGCCTGGCCATTTAAATCATTTTATTTTATTTTATTTTTAAAATTTTTTTTTGAGATGGAGTCTCGCTGTGTCGCCCAGGCTGGAGTGCAGTGGCCGGATCTCAGCTCACTGCAAGCTCCGCCCCCCGGGTTTACGCCATTCTCCTGCCTCAGCCTCCCGAGTAGCTGGGACTACGGGCGCCGCCACCTCGCCCGGCTAGTTTTTTGTATTTTTTAGTAGAGACGGGGTTTCACCGTGTTAGCCAGGATGGTCTCGATCTCCTGACCTCGTGATCCGCCCGTCTCGGCCTCCCAAAGTGCTGGGATTACAGGCTTGAGCCACCGTGCCCGGCCTAAATCATTTTAAAATGTACAATTCAGGGACATACAGCACGTTCACGATGTTGCACAACCATCTCCACGGTGAAGTTCCAGCAGGAAACCCATGTCCGTGAAGCAGGCACTCCCTTCTCCCCTCTGTGTGCTAGGCCAGTGCAGGGAGAGACATGCTATGGAGCTGCCAGCAAGGCAGATACTAGGGGAAGTTGAGGGAGATGGCTGGAGGAGAGGAGGGTCTTTGGCCATCCCCTAGGTCATTCCCAGGGGCCCCAAGATGTGTGCACAGCGGAGGAGACCCTGAGAGACATTCTCCTGTAGACCAGGCATTGCCGAGCACTGGAGCAGTACAAGCAGGATGGTGAGACCAGCAGGTCCTGGGCCAGGTGGGATCCGGTGAGGGAGAGAGACACAGGAACCAAGAGTCCCAGGGCTGCAGCTGAGATAGGGCTGGTAATGAGGCACAGCCCTGGAGGGGGTAGGGTGGGGACCTTCCATGGATGGGATGGTCAGAAGGCTTCTGGAGGAGGTGACAGGTAGGTTGGGTAAGGCAGAGGAAGCCTGGGAAGATCCGGGGAAAGGTGTTCCAGGCCTAGGGACAGCGGAATGCCAGCAGGCTTCTCCGTGGCATACCCGTGCCTACTAGGGCCACCCGTCTGTCCGTCCGTCCGTCCCAGGGAGAGTTCCCCGGTTTGTCTTTTACTGAAAGATCCTGGAAGAGGAGAAGGCTAGTTGTTACTCTTGTGCAAAGGCCCTGAGGCAGGTGCAGGGTGTGAGGGGGAGGGGAGATGCGCGGCCAGGAGTGGAAGTGGAAGATGCAGGCAGAGCCATGCCTCATGTGCCTGGAGCCAGCTGTGGAGTGCTTGGAATTTCACCCTCGGCCCACAGGAAATCCCTGGTAGGGACCGGGGGTGGGA
>NC_045439.1:3960668-3968292 GCF_002776525.5 Piliocolobus tephrosceles | reverse complement strand
CTCCTGACCTCGTGATCCGCCCGTCTCGGCCTCCCAAAGTGCTGGGATTACAGGCTTGAGCCACCATACCCGGCTTTTTTTTTTTTTTTTTGAGATGGCGTCTTGCTGTGTTCCCCAGGCTGGAGTATAGTGGCACGATCTAGGCTCATTGCAACCTCCCCCTCTTGGGTTCAAGCGATTCTCCTGCCTTAGCCTCCTGAGTAGCTGGGATGACAGGCGCCCGCCACCACGCCCGGCTAATTTTTGTATTTTTAGTAGAGACGGGGCTTTACATGTTGGCCAGGCTGATCCCGAACTCCTGACCTCAAGTGATCTGCCTGACTCGGCCTCCCAAAATGCTAGGACTACAGGTGTGAGCCACCATGCTCAGCCGGGAAACCACTCTTGGAAGGCAGTTTCTAGACAGAGAAAAGAGCACCCTTCTCTCCGAGGGTCTAAATGTTGGTATAGCTGGTGTCTGTCTGCCGCGAGGCTGCTGGAAGCCAGTGCTCTGCTCAGTATCTACATCCCTGCCCGTATATCTACACTCTTACTGGCGTCTGGTGTAAACGTCCCAGCCTGACCCCAAGACAAAGTCAGCAGTGGTGACTGAAGGAGCCCGTGCTGCATTGCAGGCTCTGTGCTGGGCACGGGATTCCAGACACACAGAAGTCAGACCCTATCTTGCAGAGCTTATAATTCGGGGGGGGGAGGGGGGGGAGGGAAGCACAAGTAGCCCTAAGCAGTGCCAGGAGTGGGGACACCAGGGCCTGGGACAGGGTCTGAGGCGGGCAGGAGGTCAGAAGGGCTCCCCGGAGAAGGGGGCCTGCGAACTGAGCTGTGAAGGCCAAGTGGGCATGATCTGGGTCACGTGGCCTGGTGGGAGCCTCACCTCTGGGCAATCCCAGGAAGGGAGGCCCCGAAGGTGGGGAATCTTGCGGCCAGCTTAGGCAGGAGGCCCTTTCCTCTCCTGCGCGGAGACCTCCTTCAGCCTGGGTCTGAACTCTGCCCGAGCTGGTCTTCCCACATGCCTGAGGCCCCTTGAGGGAGGCCTCACACTGGTCCCAGGCCTGCTGCTGCCGTCCCCCAGTGCCTCACGGGAAGTTTCTGAGACAGAGTGAAAAGCATTCCTGAGGGAATGTAAAGAAAGGGTGGGGCGGCTGGGCAGGAAAGGGCCTGGCCCACACTTCCCCTCTCAAATCTTATCACCATGACAGGCTCCCTGCCTGGCCTCCATTTGTTCATCTGGACCAGGAGGGTCCCCCCGCTGGCTGCAAGGCTGGAGTTAGGGTTGACATAACTGTCAAGTGTGGATGTGACCCACACGTGTAAAGTGAGGACGAGGACTCCTTGGGGTGGCCTTCTTGTGGAAACGGGGTGGAGCACCCACGCTGGCCTTGGCACCGGAGCAAAGGTGTAGGTGTGGAGAGCCAGGCCTGAAATCTCAAGGCCTGGCAGGGAGGCCATCTCCCTCAACATCCTGGCAAATGAAGGATGCAAAGAAAACGAAATCTACAGAAATGCAGAGACCCTGAATGATGTGTTCTTGTCTTCTTTCTCCTCATTCTTTCTGTTATTTAATTACTCTATTTTCCAAACAGCTTCATCGAAATATAATTCATAGTACATGCCATACAATTCACCCATGGGAAGTGTCCGATGCAGCAGTTTTAGTATATCCAGAGTCATGCAACCATCACCACAATGTTAGAACATCTCGCCGAGTGAAGTGGCTCACACCTGTAATCCTAGCACTTTGGGAAGCTGTGGTGGGTGGATCACGAGGTCAAGAGATCGAGACCATCCTGGCCAACATGGTGAAACCCTGTCTCTACTACAAATACAAAAAAGTAGCTGGGCATGGTGGTGTACACCTGTAGTCCCAGCTACTCGGGAGACTGAGGCAGGAGGATCGCTTGAACGCGGGAGGCGGAGGTTGCAGTGAGATCACGCCATGGCACTCCAGCCTGGCGACAGAGTGAGACTCTGACTCAAACAAGCAAACAAACAAAATAAAAAAACGACAAAAAAGAACATCTCATTACCTCAGAAAGAAACCCCGTACCCATTGGCAGTCACTCCACATTGCCTTCTCCCTCAGCAACCAACAGTCTGCTTTCTGCCTGTTGTGGACATTTCGTAGAAATGGAATCATACACTGTGTGGTCTTTTGTGACTAGCTTCTTCATTTAACCTGTTCAGGATTCATCCATGTTGTAGCATCCTTTTTAAGGCTGACCCATATTCCAGTGTGGATAGACCACATTTTGTTTAAACATTCATCAGATGAGGGACATTAAGTATGAATAATACTGCTATGAACATTTGCCCACAAGTTTTTGTGTGGACATATGTTTTCAGTTCTTTTGGGTATATATCTCTGAGTGGGATTTCTGGGTCAAATGGCAACTCTATGTTTAACTTCTTGAGAAACTGCCAGACTATTTTCCAAAGCAGCTGTGCCATTTTACATTCCCACCAGCAGTGGCTTCCAGCACTTGTTACGGTATCTTTTTGATGAGTGCTATCCTGGTCGGCAAGAAGTGGCATCTGTTTGTAGTTTTGATTTTTCATTTCCCTGACTGCTGACACTGAGCATCTTTGTATGTGTTTCTTGGCCATTTTTTTTTTTGAGATGGAGTCTTGCTCTGTTGCCCAGGCTGCAATGGGGCAATATTGGCTCACTGCAACCTCCACCTCCCAGGTACAAGCGACGCTCTGCCTCAGCCTCCAGGTAGGTGGGATTACAGGGACCCATCACTGCACCCCACTAACTTTTTTTTTTTTTTCTTTGAGACGAAGTCTCACTCTGTTGCCAGGCTAGAGTGCTATGGCGTGATCTCCGCTCACTGCAACCTCCGATTCTCTGGTTCAAGCGATTATCCTGCTTCAGCCACCCCATAGCTGGGATTACAGGCACGCACCACCATGCCCAGCTAATTTTTGTATTTTTAGTAGAGACGGGGTTCACCATATTGGCCAGGATGGCCTTGATCTTCTGACCTCATGATCTGCCCGCTTTGGTCTCCCAAAGTGCTGGGATTACAGGCGTAAGCTAATCTTTTTTTTTTTTTTTTTGAGATGGAGTCTCCCTCTGTCGCCCAGGCTGGAGTGCAGTGGCACGATCTCTGCTCACTGCAAGCTCCTACCTCAGCCTCCCAAGTAGCTGGGACTACAGGCGCCTGCCACTACGCCCGGCTAATTTTTTGTATTTTTTAGTAGAGACTGGGTTTCACTGGGTTAGCCAGGATGGTCTCGATCTCCTGACCTTGTGATCCACCTGCTTCAGCCTCCCAGAGTGCTGGGATTACAGGGGTGAGCCACCACGCCTAGCCTTTTTTTTTTTCTTTTTTTGAGATGGAGTTTTTGCTCTTGTCACCCAGGCTGGAGTGCAATGGTGTGATCTTGGCTCACTGCAACCTCCGCCTCCTGTATTCCAGCGATTCTCCTGCCTCAGCCTCCCAAGTAGCTAGGATTACAGGCATGTGCCACCACGCCCAGTAAATTTTGTATTTGTAGTAGAGACGGGGTTTCTCCATGTTGGTCAAGCTGGTCTCCAACTCCTAACCTCAGGTGATCCGCCTGCCTTGACCTCCCAAAGTGCTGGGATTACAGGCGTGAGCCACCGTGCCCAGCTATTTTTTTTTTTTTTTTTGAGACGGAGTCTCTCTGTCGCCCAGGCTGGAGTGCAGTGGCGCGATCTCGGCTCACTACAAGCTCCGCCTCCCGGGTTCATGCCATTCTCCTGCCTCAGCCTCCCGAGTAGCTGGGACTACAGGCGCCCGCCACCTCGCCCGGCTAGTTTTTTGTATTTTTAGTAGAGACGGGGTTTCACCGTGTTAGCCAGGATGGTCTCGATCTCCTGACCTCGTGATCCGCCCATCTCGGCCTCCCAAAGTGCTGGGATTACAGGCTTGAGCCACCGCGCCCGGCCTATTTTTTAAAAAATTTGTAATAGAGATGGGTTTCACCATGTTGGTCAGGCTGGTCATGAACTCCTGACATCAGGTGATCCATCCTCCTCAGCCTCCCAAAGTGTTGGGATTACAGGCGTGAGCCACCGAGCCTGGCCTTTTTTTTTTTTTTTGAGACGGAGTCTCGCTCTGTCGCCCGGGCTGGAGTGCAGTGGCCGGATCTCAGCTCACTGCAAGCTCCGCCTCCCGGGTTCAGCCATTCTCCTGCCTCAGCCTCCGGAGTAGCTGGGACTACAGGCGCCCGCCACCTCGCCCGGCTAGTTTTTTTTTGTGTTTTTAGTAGAGACGGGGTTTCACCGGGTTAGCCAGGATGGTCTTGATCTCCTGACCTCGTGATCCGCCCGTCTCGGCCTCCCAAAGTGCTGGGATTACAGGCTTGAGCCACCGCGCCCGGCCAGGCCTTTTTGTTTTTTAACTAGAGACGGGGTTTCACCATGTTAGTCAGGCTGGTCTCCAACTCCTGACCTCAAGTGATCTCCCTTGCCTTGGCCTCCCAAAGTGCTGAAATTACAGGTGTGGGCCACCGCGCCTGACCCTTGTTGGCCATTTGTATCTCTTCTTTGAAGAAATGTCTATTCAGACATTTTACCCCTTTTAAAATCTAGTTATTTATCTTTTTATTATTATTTTGAGACAGAGTCTCACTCTGTCGGCCAGGCTGGGGTGCATAGGTGCCATCATAGCTCACTGCAGTTTTCAATCCTTGACTCAAGTGATCCTCCCACCTTAGCCTCCCAAAGTGCTGGGATTACAGGTATGAGTCACCACATCCAACCTCCTTTTTTTTTTTTTTTTGAGATGGAGTCTTGCTCTTTGCCAGGCTGGAGTGCAGTAGCACGATCTCAGCTCACTGCAACCTCCGCTTCCTGGTTCAAGTGATTCTCTTGCCTCAGCCTCCTGCGTAGCTGGGATCACAGGCATGTGCCACCACATCCAGCTAATTTTTTTGTACTTTCAGTAGAGACGGAGTTTCACCATGTTGGCCAGGATGGTCTCAATCTCTTGACCTCATGATCTACCTGCCTTGGCCTCCCAAAGTGCTGGGATTACAGGCATGGGCCACCACACCGGGCCGGGTTTAATGTTTCTTGTCAGACACATGATTTGCAAATATCCTGTCTCATTATGTGGACTGTCTTTGCTATTTTTTAATGGTATAATTTGCAGGACAAGTTTTAATTTTTTGTATTTAGTAGAGACAGGGTTTCACCAGGTTGGTTAGGCAGGTCTCGAATTCCTGACCTCAGGTGATCCACCCACCTCAGCCTCCCAAAGTGCTGGGATTACAGGTGTGAGCCACCAGGCCTGACCAGACAAGTTTTAATTTTTATGAATTCCAATTTATCTTTTTCTTTTGTTCCTTATCCTCTCAGCATCATAATTAAGAAGACTTTGCCTACCTCACAGTCACAAACATTTAGGTTTTCATCTGAGAGTTTTATAGTTTTAGCTCTTACAATTAGGTCTATGATTTATTTGCTTAGTTATTAACATATTAAGTAACAAGTTCTAGGGGTGGGTCTAATAACTTGTGATCTTGGAGATGAGGATAAACGCTATTTTGAGGCCAGGTGTGGTGACTCATGCCTGTAATCCCAGCACTTTGGCAGGCCAAGGTGGGCGGATCACGAGGTCAGGAGTTCAAGACCAGTCTGGCCAACATGGTGAAACCCTGTTTCTACTAAAAATACAAAAATTAGCAGGGCGTGGTGGTGCGTGCCTGTAATCCCAGCTACTCAGAGCTTGAGGGAGGAGAATCGTTGGAACCCGGGAGGTTGCAGTAGGCCGAGATCATGCCTCTGCACTCCAGCCTGGGAGACAGAACAAGACTCTGTCTCTGAATAAATAAATAAATGCTATTTTGAGATATTTTCAGTGACTGTAATGTGTTGAGACGGAATATCACCTATATTCATAAATGAAGAAAATGCTAGATTTCAGTTAAAGGTTAATTTTTTTTTTTTTTGAGACAGGGGTCTTGCTGGAGGCCTCAAAGTACCTGGGATTGTAAGTGAGTGCCACTGCACCTGGTGGTAAAGGTTAATTTAAATAAAGATGTAATTACCAGCTCTGGTTCATGGTCCCCAGAATGCTATCCATGGATTCCAGGTTCAGAACTCTTAGGATGGCTAAAATTCCTGCCTGAAGTCTCAGTTTTCCAATAATCCTTTGGGGGCTTGAAACCTCCCAGGAATGGCTTTAGGGTGTTTTCCTGACACTTCCCCAGCCCTGGCCCATACCCTGCCCTCCGCCTGGCTCCATCCTTCAGGAAGGAATGCCTTGCCAAGCAGAATTTTCTAACAAGCCCAAATATAGTAATAATAATAATTAGCAGCAGGAAGTAGAAACAGTGGGGTAGGAAAGCCTGTACCTGTCTCTTCCTTTCCTTATCCCTTCGCTTCATTCCTGAACTGAAGGAGACTGAGCCCCTTTGGGCTTTGGTGACTCCATCACTGGGGTGTGTTCATTTGATGGTTGATTTTGCTGTACCAGGTACTTCCTTTCCCATTTTCTAATCATTTTATAACACATGCTGACTCTTTTCCCTTCCCTTCTCCTTTTCCTGGGAAAATACAATGAACAAACAAACTTATTGATAGTGCGAATTAAAATAAAATTATAAATACTGTATGTTTAGAATCCGACCAAGCATCTTGCGGACACCCTTGCCCCTGGCCATCCCAGCATCCCTGGGGCAACTCTGGCCTTGGGTCAGAGGCTCCACAGCTCGTGGCTTAGCTGTGCCCTGGCTCCTCCCCTCATATCATGCCTGACCCTAGGAAGGTTATAGGTTATTTCACCTCTGGGTGCCTCAGCTTTCTTATCTATAAGGGTGGGGGATGAGATGGTCATAGTTTTTTTTGTTTGTTTTAGCGTGGAGGATGAGATGGTCATACGGTCATAGTTTTTTTTTTTTATCATTGATGTAGTTTATTATTATTATTATTATACTTTAAGTTCTAGGGTACATGTGCACAAAGTGCAGGTTTGTTACATATGTATCCATGTGTCATGTTGGTGTGCTGCACCCATTAATTCATCATTTACATTAGGTATATCTCCTAATGCTATCCCTCCACCCTTGTTTTTGTTTTATACAGATGAGATCTCACTATGTCGCCGGGCGCCATGGCTCAAGCCTGTAATCCCAGCACTTTGGGAGGCCGAGGCGGGCGGATCACGAGGCCAGGAGTTCGAGACCAGCCTGGCCAATATGGTGAAACCCCATCTCTACTAAAAATACGAAAATTAGCTGGATGTAGTGGCAGGTGCCTGTAATCCTAGTTACTCGGGAGGCTGAGGCACAGGAATCGCTTGAACCCAGGAGGCAGAGGTTGCAGTGAGCCGAGATCATGCCACTGGACTCCAGCATGGGCAACAGAGCGAGACTCCGTCTCAAAAAAAAAAAAAAATTAGCCGGGCGCGGTGGCTCACGCCTGTAATCCCAGCACTTTGGGAGGCCGAGACGGGCGGATCACGAGGTCAGGAGATCGAGACCATCCTGGCTAACACGGTGAAACCCCGTCTCTACTAAAAATACAAAAAACTAGCCGGGCGAGGTGGCGGGCGCCTGTAGTCCCAGCTACTGGGGAGGCTGAGGCAGGAGAATGGTGTAAACCCGGAAGGCGGAGCTTGCAGTGAGCTGAGATCCGGCCACTGCACTCCAGCCT
>NC_045439.1:3933098-3960568 GCF_002776525.5 Piliocolobus tephrosceles | reverse complement strand
AAAAAAAAAAAAAAAAAAAAAAAAAAAAAAAAAAAAAAATTAATAAAAGAAAAAAGGCAAGGGGGCATCCCAGTGATGACAGGTTGGAAGCTGCAGAGACTGATGGGGAGTAACCTGTGAGGTAGGAGGACCAGGTGAACTGGAATCTCCGGGTCCAGATAAATGAGGGTTTCCAGGAGGAGGAGTGGTCGACTCAGCTGTTGCTGAGAAGCTCAGTGAGACCGAGAAGTGAGCCCCGGATTGGGCAGCGGAGAGGTTGTAGGTTACCTTAGCAGCAGTTAAGGGGTGGGGACACAGCTCTGCTGGGTGGGGTGATGAGAGGCTGGGATGTGAGGGGGTTGAGGAAGCGAGTGTAGGGAAGTCTTCGGAAATGGCTGAGGGGAAGGAGAAATGGCCAGAGGCGGAGAGGGCTGGGGGGCAGGAGTCGGTCCAGAGGGAGGTTGATGGCACAGAAAAGCTTCAAGGGGAAGGCAGGGGAGAGGGTCCCAGGCCTGAGTAGGACGTGGGTGTCCGACAGGGAGGTTTGTCTCTTTGGGGACAGGGAGAGGAGAAAGATCCTGAAGGCTTTCGTTTTTCACTGAAGAATGAGTTAAGGCCATGGGCTGGGAGCCCAGGCAGAAGGGGCTGTGGGAGGTGTAAGGAGAGGGGAACAGGCATGAGGTCTCAGTTTCAGAGTGGGAGTCTCACTGAAAAACATGGTAGGGCTGCCGGCTTTGTGGATGCGTTACAAGTGTGGGATCACAAATTCCCAATCCCAGGGCTGTGTGTGGCGCCCTCGCCCCAAGCGATGGGAAGGCGGGTGTCCTTAAGGTTGGGGTTCCCTACGGCGGAAGGATGGACTCTATTACAATCCATCAGGCCAGGAGGTAGGTACTGTTTTCTGTATTTTACGGTTGGGAAATCTGAGAGCTTCAGGCCAATATAGTATCCGTGTAGCATTAGGGTCAAACTAGAACAGGGACCGACACATGTTAAGTGTTAATATTGGTTGGGGGGAAAAAAAAAGAATGCTTTTAAAGTCCACTGCTGCACCCCTACTGGTAGCCCAGCCTGGCCTCAGCCTTGGGGGCTGGTGGGTGGAGAGGGTGGCCGTGTGCTCTGCTATCCCTGTTGCCTTCATAAATGACCCAGTATCACCTTTGTGCCCTTGTAGGTTGATCCTTCCAGTCTGGTGGTACAACTTTGTAGACACCAAGCGAGCGGGGCACCGTGTGCTGGACCTCGTTCCTCACACAGGGATCACCTGCGGATGAATCAGAGGCCTTAGCCAGTGGCCCAGCCCCGGGAATGCCACCCCGGTTCTGTACCCTGCCCAGGCCAGCTGAAGGGTGTATCGGGGCACACACCTGCAGCATCCAGGGCTCTCCAAGGAGAGAGACATCCTTTGGAGGAGAGTCCAAGACTTACGACCCTGAACTTGGTGGGGTCAGGGCTTCTATACTAGGAGGGGTCCCAGCCCTGTTTCTTAAAGGCCATTTAGGCAGAAGTGAACGTGGTCTCTTCAATAAAGTTAATAATAGTTCATGCTGCAAAAAATGTTCAAGAGAAAACCCCTCTTATTTATTCAGGCTTTAAAACCATAAAACTCCCAAATTCTCCCTGTAGCTATTTATATCCAAAGCTCGTCCCCATATTAATCTCAGGTTTGAAGCAACTTAAAAGAAAAATAGCCATCCCTGCTTTAAAAAGATTTCCCGTATAGACCTCCACTGGTCTAATTACGAAGGCAGCGTAGTTTCGGGGTTGGTTGGGGGTAGGGCACTGGGACCTCCAAGGCAGTTACACCCCTCAGCCCCCCACAGCTGTACGGCTGCCCGGTGGTCCCTCTCCAGGGCAGCGGCTCTCAGGCTGGCCTCAGCCGACCCCACCCGCCCGCGCCCCGGGTTCTCCCTCCCGGGGGTTCCGGGGGAAGAGAGGAGGCGGGGCGGGCGGCAGATCCGGAAAAGTGGCTGCCCAAGCCCCGGAGGAAGTTGACCCTCCTCCCGCGCCGAGAGCTTGGGATGAAAATAGCTTCTTCGTCTTTACCCTTCCTGGACCCCCGCCCCAGAAAGGCTGCGCCCGTTCATTCATCTTTCAGCAACCACCCCGGCGACTAGTGCGTCCCCATGCCGGGACTCTGTGCCCCGGGGGCGCACGCGGACCCTCCCTTGGGCCTCCGCCGCGGCGGCGAGCCCCGCACCCAAGCCACCCCGGGGGTCCCCGCCTCCCCCACCCAATTAACGGGCAGCACGGCGGACCCGAGTCCCCACGCGGCTCGCGCCAGGGGAGGTGGCAGCCTGGGAAGCCCGTCCCCCGCGCCGCGGCCCCCTCCCCCGCGAGCCCCGCGTCCCCTGGGAAAGGCGGGGGCGCAGCGAGTTTCCCCCAATTAGTTTCCTCTTTGTATGGAGTCTGAGCGCGCCCGTACCCCTCCGCGCAGCGGAAAGTAGTCCCGGCCGGGCGCTCCGCGGCTTTCCAGCGCCAGGCACATTTTACTTTGAGAAGCCGACGGGACTCTCAGCGGGGTCCCGTGGAGGGGGGCCAGAGGCCGCGGGAGGCGTGTGCGGGCAGTAGGGGCGGGGAGGGCCGCGAACTCCTCGCTGCTGCCTGGAGAGAAGGATCATGGGGCGTAGGGAGATGGCAAACCTCAAACCACGTACGGCGGGCGATACGCGTCAACCGAACCTCGCCAACGGAAGCCCGGAGCCGCCCCTCCCCGCTCCCCCGCCCCGCCGCCCCGGACGGACGGGCTCGCGGAGCCAACCCGGCTGCCGCTCGCCGTCCAAATCCCACCAAAGCCAATGGGAGTGCGAGGGGGGCGGAGCCATCTCGCGTCAGTTGGGCTGCGCGCCCGCCCCCCCGGCGCCCCTGAAGGCCCCGCCCCTGCCTCCTCCCCTCTCCGCTCGCTGCTCCCGGAGTAGTTGGTGCCAGTGAAGTGAGGGCGGCGATGAGAGCGAAAGTTGCGCTCGGCTCGTCGCTGGGTGCTTGAAGCGGCTCCACGCTCTACCCGTCTGGGCCTCCCCCGACTCGGACTCGCGCCCGTGGGCTCCCGTAGCGCCCGCCCGGCCCCGCGCCCCCTCCCCCGGCTCGGCGCCCCCTCCTCAGGAGCCGCGGGTCCCCGCCACTTTCGCACGGCCCCGGCCCCCGCCGATGCCGGCCATGGTGGAGAAGGGCCCCGAGGTCTCAGGGAAGCGGAGAGGGAGGAACAACGCGGCCGCCTCCGCCGCCGCCGCCTCCGCCGCCTGCGCCTCGCCAGCCGCCACTGCCGCCTCGGGCGCCGCCGCCTCCTCCGCCTCGGCTGCCGCCGCCTCGGCCGCCGCCGCCCCCAATAATGGCCAGAATAAAAGTTTGGCGGCGGCGGCGCCCAATGGCAACAGCAGCAGCAACTCCTGGGAGGAAGGCAGCTCGGGCTCGTCCAGCGACGAGGAGCACGGTAGGTGGCAACCGCCCCCGCGGCCCCGGGCCCCGGGCCCCGCGCCGCGCTGACCGCCGTGTTCTGCTTCCCCCGCAGGTGGCGGTGGCATGAGGGTCGGACCCCAGTACCAGGCGGTGGTGCCCGATTTCGACCCCGGTGAGTAGCGGCCCCGGGCGGCCGGCGGCGGGGATGAGCGGGAGCCCCGGGTCCCCGGCGAGCCCGAGGGGGCGGGAGCCCGCCGACAACTTTCTTTTTGTGTGTGCGTTCGCCCTGCCGTCCGTGGGGAGAACAGCAGGGCGAGGACGAGGAGGCGCACACGCACACGAGTGTTCCGCAAACGTGCGTCTGCACCCGGTGGAGGCCAGGTCGCCCCCAGCCGGGCCGGCGCCGCTGCCCCCCTGCGCCTCTGAGGACTGCAGGTGGCGTCGGAGGCGGCCACACCTGGCCTGGGGGCGCTGGGGGTCCCTGCGTCCAGGTGAGCTGCGCCTGGGCCAGGGGTAAAGGTGGCAGTGCCGGAGAGTTAGCGTCCTGCGAGCGCCCCGGACTTAGGAGGTCCCCAGAGACCCGTTTGTCGGAACCCTTCCCAAAGGCTGCTCCCCACGCCTTAGCTTCTCCTCCCAGCCTCTGGCTCTTGCTGGTTCCTGACTCCCCTCCCATCCAAAAGCGAGTAGAAGAACGACCCCCCAAAATCAGTCAATAAAGGAAGTGTGTTTTCCAGAGGGCGCCTGCCTGGGGAAGAGAGCCTCGCGTGTGGCAGTTTGATTTTAGGACCTATTTGTAAATGTGTGTGTTTCCTTTTTTTTTGGAGGAAGAGGTTGTGAAATTGAGAACCGTCAGAAGCTTTAGGCTAACAAATGCTTTTCACCTACAAGAAAGTCCTACACCCTAGAATGGAACACTTACTTCCCTGGCTGCTATTCTGTGTAGAAGCAAATTTAAAGTGGTACAAGAAAAAAAAAAATCCAATCAGACAAAGGAATTCGTCAGATTTTAATGCATGAGATTCTAGCCAGTCTCTGTATGAGACTGTCTTTAAAGGTTGTTGGTATGGAAAATGTTTGAAAGAACGTAGGATTTATTTCAGAAATAAAATTCAACAGAGCATCTTGTAAAGCTGGAGTTAACAGTCCTCCCTGGTTGGAGGGCTTTAGAGCTGGGGTTCTCTATGTAGGTTATACCACTAGTTTATTTTGAAAGATAAATGCATACATGTTTTTTCCTTGGAAACAAGACTGCAGAAAATTGCAATGATCTAGTCCTTGAAAAAGGCGATTGCTCTCAAGCTGTTATTAAGGTACTAAACTGCCCTCTGAAGTGAAAACACGTAAGGGTCCTAGGTGAGCTCTTGGACACTCTGGAAATAAATGACTTCTCTTAAATTGGCCTTCTAAATTTTGATTTCTTGACGTAAGGTTTGTGTTCCTTTTAAGTCCATGTTATTGTTTTTGATAGTTTCCTTCTCCCCAATTCTTTTTTTTTTTTTGGTAGTCACTTCTCATTTATGAGTGACAGGATAGAACTAGGTGACCAGGCTATTTCTCTTGTATGCTTGGCTCCTCCATTCCTCGGTTGGCCACCAGGGGAAGCATACTGTTTTTTGGTTACGGTTGACCCTGTCTTCATTTTGTAGGTCAAGTCTTATCTTTGCTTTAAAACACAGAAGTTAAAGCTTGTCACCAAATGTTCCTAATGTATTATTTTTAAAAATCGACTTCCACAAATCTTTGAGTAAGTTGGTAGGCTTTTTGGTACATTTTGTTAACATAAATTTTGAAAACTTTATTTAGATGTATTGGATGTGACTAAGGAAAAGGGCGTATTTGTCAGCAACAGGAATTAGATTTCTGACATTCATCGAAATGTTGATGTCAGCTCTGCATTGTTAGTAATGAGTTTGACTTCTTTGGAGTTGTAGTTTTCTTTGAAACAGCAAATGTAATATGTTGAACTGTCCTTGGGCTCTTTGTTGGAATAGGTACGAGCATAAACTTGCTAGCAATCAGCTATTCTAAAATGGAAAACACCTAGCAGATTGCAGTAGCTCACACCTGTAATCCCAACACTTGGGGAGGCCAAGGCTGGAGGATCTCTGGAGCCCAGGAGTTGGAGACCAGCCTGGGCAACGTAGTCAGACTCCGTCTCTACAAAAAATAAAAAAATTAGCTGGGCTAATTTTTGGTGGCATGTACCTGTAGTTTCAGCTACTTTGGAGGCTGAGGCTGAAGGATCTCTGGGAGGTAAAGGCTGCAGTGAGCAGTGATCTTGCCATTGCACTCCAGCCTGGGTGACAGAGTGAATGAAAAGGAAAACATGTAACTGTTCTGCTGCATAGTCTTGCTGCCAGTTGGTTGAGTCTTGATACTAAAATTTCCAAATTTCTTATTTTGTGTTTGTTTTAATCTGGCAAGGAATCTAACTGGTGTAATTTCAAACCTTGTTTTGCCAACCTGAGCAGGGGGACACAGTCCTAGATATAGCAGAAAATTGAGATTTTACTATTTTCTAGTGGTTTTTTATGTGTCTTCTCATTTAACTGAAAAGCTTAAGGGGAAGGAAGACTTCCATTTTGGAATAGAAATGATACAACCCGTTTGTTTATTTTTGTGTGTGTGTGTGTGTGTGACGGAGTTTCGCTCTTGTTGCCCAGGCTGGAGTGCAACGGCATGATCTCGGCTCACCGCAGGCAACCTCTGCCTCCCAGGTTCAAGCAGTTCTTCTGCCTCACCCTCCTAAGTGGCTGGGATTACAGGCATGCACCACCATGCCTGGCTAATTTTTTGTGTTTTTAGTAGAGATGGGGTTTCTCCATGTTGGTCAGGCTGGTCTGGAATTCCTGAACTCAGGTGATCCACCCACCTCAGCCTCCCGAAGTGCTGGGATTACAGGGGTGAGCCACCATGCCCAGCCAACATGTTTGTTTTATGGCACAATTCTTTCTTAGCTCTTTAAGATTTAAGACAGGTTCACTCCATGACTGCAAGTTAAGAGTAGTGAATTGAGTAATAAATGAAGAATTGAGAGTTTGAGCCTTACTAGTTTTTATTTCCTCCTCCTACTTGTTTTTTTCTTTTTTCTTTTTTTTTTTTTGAGACCGCGTGTCCATCTGTTGTCCAAGCTGGAGTGCAGTGGCATGATCTTGGCTCACTGCAACCTCCACCTCCGAGGTTCAAGTGATTCTCCTGTTTCAGCCTCCCAAGTAGCAAGGATTACAGGTGTCCACGGCCACACCTGGCTAATTTTTGTGTTTTTAGTAGAGATGTGGTTTCACCATGTTGACCAGGCTGGTCTCGAACTCTTTGCCTCAGGTGATCTCCCTGCCTAGGCCTTCCAAAGTGCTGGGATTATAGGCATGAGCCTCTGTGCCTGTCCCTCCCCCCTCCTTTTTTTTCTTTTTTGAGTCAGAGTCTCGATCTATTGCCCAAGCTGGAGTGGAGTGCAGTGGTGCAATCTCGGCTCATTGCAACCATCATCTCCTAGGTTCAAGTGATTCTCCTGCCTCAGCCTCCCAAGTAGCTGGGACTACAGGCGCGTGCCACCACGCCCGGCTAATTTTTGTGTTTTTAGTAGAGACAGGGTTTCACCATGTTGGCCAGGCTGGTCTTGAACTCCTGACCTCAGATGATCTGTCCCCCCTCGGCCTCCCAAAGTGCTGGGATTACAGGCGTGAGCCACCATGCCCTGCCTCTACCTGAGTTTTGAGTGTGTCTTTGTTCTTCTCGTTTACTAGAATTAAACAGAGAGGTGGATGTGAACAGACAGCTTTTTTTTTCTTTTCTGTTTTTATTATAGGAAAATAAGTAACAAACTATGGTAGAGATGCATGAATGGAGGAATTTGACTTCGTTTTTTTTTTTTTTTTTTTTTTTTTGAGATGGGTTCTTCCTCTGTTGCTCTGGCTGGAATGCAGTGGCACAATCTTAGCTCACTACAGCCTCTGCCTCCCAGGTTCAGGCACTCCCAGGTTCAAGCAATTCTCCTGCCTCAGCCTCCTAAGTAGCTGGGCTTGAAAGGCATGTGCTATTATGTCTGGCTAATTTTGGTATTTTTGCAATTTTTTTTTTTTTTTTTTTTGAGACGGAGTTTTTTTCTCTTGTTACTCAGACTGGAGTGCAATGGCGTGATCTCGGCTGACCGCAACCTCTGCCTCCCGGGTTCGAGCGATTCTCCTGCCTCAGCCTCCCTAGTAGCTGCGATTACAGGCGTGTGCCACCACGCCCGGCTGATTTTGTATTTTTAGTAGGGATGGGGTTTCTCCATGTTGGTCAGGCTGATGTTGAACTCCCGACCTCAGGTGATCTGCCTGCCTCGGCCTCCCAAAGTGCTGGGATTACAGGCGTGAGCCACTGCGTGGCCCTAATTTTGGTGTTTTTGGTAGGGGTGGGTTTTACCATGTTGGTCAGGTTGGTCTCGAATTCCTGATCTGGTCGCCGTGGCTTCCTAAAGTGTTGGGATTACAGGTGTGAGCCACTGTGCCCGGCCTGATTTTTTAAAGTCAGATTTTACTTATTTGCAGTGTGCCAGCTTGACCCTATTTAGGTTTGAAAGCAAATGGTTGGAGCTAAGACTGATATTTCCTATACAGTTCAAAGGAAGATTTAATTCTGTCATCCCTTAGTCTCGCTCTGTTGCCCAGGCTGGAGTGCAGTGGCACGATCTTGGCTCACTGCAAGCTCTGCCTCCCAGGTTCATGCCATTCTCCTGCCTTGGCCTCCCGAGTAGCTGGGACTACAGGCGCCCGCCACCATGCCTGGCTAATTTTTTTGTATTTTAAGTAGAGATGGGGTTTCACTGTGTTCGCCAGGTTGGTCTTGATCTCGTGATCCGCCTGCCTCAGCCTCCCAAAGTGCTGGGATTAGAGACGTGAGCCACCATGCCCGGCCCTGATTCAGTTCTTATAAAATAATTAATACCGCCAGGCGCGGTGGCTCAAGCCTGTAATCCCAGCACTTTGGGAGGCCGAGATGGGTGGATCACGAGGTCAGGAGATCGAGACCATCCTGGCTAACACGGTGAAACCCCGTCTCTACTAAAGAATACAAAAAACTAGCCGGGTGAGGTGGCGGCACCTGTAGTCCCAGCTACTGGGGAGGCTGAGGCAGGAGAATGGCGGGAACCTGGGAGGTGGAGCTTACAGTGAGCCGAGATCCGGCCACTGCTCTCCAGCCCGGGCAACAGAGCGAGACTCCGTCTCAAAAAAAAAAGGAAAAAAAAAAATTAATACCTAGACTAGATCGGTGTAGTGTGGCATTGCTTGGTAATTAGAATACCATTTCTGTTTACACTGAAATAAAAAGCTTTACCAACTTTTAAAGAGTTAAAAAAAAAAAAAGTTAAAAACCAAAGTGCAGCCCTACACTTTTTTAAGTTAGGCTTTGTTCTTACATGTGTTATCCAGACTGCCTTTCCATACTGTCTGCCTTAGATTATGCTGAGTTGTCATGGGTTTCTTTTAATATTCAGTAGTTACAGAATAATAGGGTAAGAGTGAGGATGCTTATCTATCCTACCTCTGGTTAGTTCTTTCCTGCATTAGCAAAACATCACTTATTTTGAAATGAATACTATTTTTCTTTCTTTTTTTTTTTTGAGATAGGGCCACACTTTGTCACCAGTATAGTGGTGTGATCACGGCGGTAGTGAACTTGAACCTCCTAAGTGCACGCCATCCTCCCACCTTAACCTCCCAAGTAGCTGGGGCTACAGATGTCTACCACCATGCCTGACTATTTTTTTGTATTTTTTGTAGAGACAGGGTTTTGCCATGTAGTTCAGGCTGGTCTCGAACTCCTGAGCTCAAGCCATCTGCCTGCCTTGGCCTCCCGAAGTGCTGGGCTTACAGGTGTGAGCCCCGTGTTCAGCCATTATTATTACTTTTTTTTTTTTTTTTTTTTGAGACGGAGTCTCGCTCTGTCGCCCAGGCTGGAGCGCAGTGATGCGATCTCAGCTCACTGCAAGCTCCACCTCCCAGGTTCATGCCATTCTCCTGCCTCACCCTCCCGAGTAGCTGGGACTACGGGCGCCCGCCACCCCACCCGGCTAATTTTTTTGTATTTTTAGTTGAGACGAGGTTTCACCGTGTTAGCCAGGATGGTCTCGATCTTCTGACCTTGTGATCCGCCCGCCTCAGCCTCCCAAAGTGCTGGGATTACAGGCGTGAGCCACCGTGCCCGGCCATTACTATTTTTTAATTTTAATTTTTAATTTTTATTCTGTTTATTCACGTCCTTGGTGCTTCAGAGGTGTACGTTGTTAATAGTGAATGTTTTTGAGATAGTGGCCCTTTAAAAATGCAACCTTTATTTTGAATGTTTAATCCAATATATTTAATCAGATCTGAAAATTTGTGGTTGTCATTGGCTTAACTGTCACTTCAGAGTTGACTTCTGTCGGAAAACTTATGTTTTCATGCGGAATAGGTAATTTTACTGAACAGGGTGTCGATATGCCTTTCATTTGTTTTCACTGGTGATTCTATGTTCTGCTTTTTTTATGCTTTAGATCATTGTAAAAAAATAGATATACCAAAATTATGGTGAACGCTTTGTGATTTTTTGTTTTTGAGACAAGGTCTTGCTCTGTCACACAGGCTAGAGTACAGTGGCCTAATCTTGGCTCACTTCAAGCTCTGCCTCCCAGACTCAAGTGGTCCTCCCCGCTCAGCCTCATCAGTGGCTGGGAATACATGTGTGTGTCACCTTGCGTGAGCCTAGGCTGGTCTCAAACTCCTGTGCTCAAGCAGTCTTCCTCTCTTGGCCTCCCAGAGTGCTGGAATTACAGGCATACGCCTGGCAATGCTTTGTGCTTTATTTATGTATTTATTTATTTTAGTTTTATTTTTATTGTTTTTTTTTTTTTGAGACGGAGTCTCGCTCTGTCGCCCAGGCTGGAGTGCAGTGGCCGGATCTCAGCTCATCTCGGCCTCCCAAAGTGCTGGGATTACAGGCTTGAGCCACCGCGCCCGGCTTTTTTATTGTTTTTTGAGACGGAGTTTTGCTCTTGTCACCCAGGCTGGAGAGCAATGGCGTGACCTTGGCTCACTGCAACCTCTGTCCCCTGGGTTCAAGTGATTTTCCTGCCTCAGCCTCCCTGGTAGCTAGGACTACAGGTGTGTGCCACCATGCCCAGCTAATTTTTGTATTCTTTGTAGAGATATTATTTTGCTGGCCGGGCATGGTGACTCACGCCTGTAATCTCAGCACTTTGAGAGGAGGCCGAGGCAGGTGGATCACTTGAGGTCAGGAGTTCAAGACCAACCTGGCCAATATGATGAAACCCCGTCTCTACTAAAAGCACAAAAATTAGCTGGGCGTGGTGGTGCATGCCTGTAAACCCAGCTTCTCAGAAGGCTGAGGCAGGAGAATTGCTTGAACCTGGGCTGCAGAGGTTGCAGTGAGCGGAGATGGCACCACTGCATTCCAGCCTAGGTGACAAAGTGAGATTCTGTCTCAAAAAAAAAAAAAAAAAAAGATAGGGTTTCGCCGTATTGGCCAGGCTGATTTTGAACTCTTAGCTTCAGATGATTCACCTGCCTTGGCTTCCCAAAGTGCTGGAATTACAGACATCACCCACTGCCCCCGGCCAATGCTTTGTGATTTAAACACTGTTTTAAGGGCAGTGTTCACCCAAATGAGAGGTCAGGGTTTTAGCAGGTAATGATGAATTTTGTGAGTGATCAGTTTCATTAGATAGTGTGGTAGGGAGACACCCAAAGCTGGTTATCAGGAGATTGAATATCCTGTCTCTGACAAAGAAGGTGATGTAAGGTAGAGCTGGTCATTTTATCTCCAGGGGCCTCAGTTTCCTCAACCGGGAATCTGGTTCTTTTCTTCATGAGTAGTCTATGATGATGTCAGTTATTCAATAATGTCTTTTAAAATTCATTCTTCTGTTTTGTTATTTTTATTTATTTTTTTGTGACAGGGTCTCACTCTGTCACCCAGAGTGCAGTAGTGTAATCAACTTACTATAATCTCAAATTCCTGGGCTCAAGTGATCCTCCCGCCTCAGTCTCCTGAGTATCTGGGACAGTAGGCACATGCCACATACACAGCTAATTTTTTTTTTTTTTTTTAAGACGGAGTCTCCCTTTCCAGGTTGGAGTGCAGTGGCGCAATCTCGGCACACGCCAATCTCTGACTCCCTGGTTAAGTGATTCTCCTGCTTCAGCCTCCTGAGTAGCTGGGATTACATGCACGCACCACTACACCCAGCTAATTTTTGTATTTTCAGTAGAGACGGGGTTTTAACATGTTGGCCAGTATGGTCTTGATCTCCTGACTTTGTGATCTGCCCACCTCAGCCTCCCAAAGTGCTGGGATTACAGGCATGAGGCACTACGCCCGGCCCTACTCAGCTAATTTTTAAGTTTTTTGTGGAGACGAGGTCTTGCTCTGTTGTCCAGGCTGGTTTCAAATTCTTGGCCTTCAGCAATCCTCCTGCCTTGGCCTTTCAAAATTGGGAATTATGGGTGCGAACCATCAGGCCTAGTCAGAGTAAAATTTTGAAAATTGGTAGGATAGGATAGTTAATGTGCATAATTAGAATATGCCTTTTTACAAGTCATCATAAGGAGGATAGAATGGTGAAGGTAGAGCTGTGAAAAAAACAAAACATTTCAAATAGAACAGTACCCGTGACTTGATTAAACACTTCTTTTTTTTTTTTTTTAACATGGAGTCTTGCTCTGTTGCCAGGCTGGAGTGCAGTGGCATGATTTTGGCTCACTGCAACCTCTGCCTCCCAGGTTCAAACAGTTCTCCTGCCTCAGCGCCTCCCCCCCGCCCCCCCAGTAGCTGGGACTACAGGTGCATGCCACCATGCCCAGCTAATTTTTGTATTTTTAATAGAGACGGGGTTTCACCATGTTGTTCAGAGTGGTCTTGATCTCTTGACCTTGTGATTCGCCCGCCTCAGCCTCCCAAAGTGCTGGGATTACAGGTGTGAGCCACCACGCCCAGCCAAACACTGATTTAATACTAGGTTATATTTGCTTCAGGTACAGCTAAAGCCTCATTCCCGCCTTCTTTATTCATTAATTCACAGTTGATTTATATTATTTCTGTGATAGTTTGCATTTTCTGAGAAGCAGATGACAAGACAGAATTAGATATGCAAGAGGTTCATTAGGGTAGGATATACTTGGGAAGGATAAAGAAGAGAGGAAGGAGGTGTAGGTGGCAAGAGCCTTTACACTGGAAGCACATGTGATACCTGTGAAAGAAGAGAGGGAAGGAATGATGATTAATGATGGATAGAGGAACCTCCAACTGCAGTGCAGCTGGCAGTTCAGAGAAAATCTCAGCCAGAGTAGATTGTTGGAAGAGTCTGTTGGGCAGGAATGGTCCTGCCCTGTGAATGTCTGCTGTGTTCAGTCATTGGCTGGGAGCAGCCTAGAGTAGCCTTGCTTTGGTATGGGTGCTGTAGTAGATTCCTGGCAGCTGAGACTGTCAGTTAACTACACCCCTTGCAACATTTTCTCTCTTGAAGGGAAGTCTGAGTGGCACACTCTCAAGGCTGTCAGAATTCCCATACATGTTTTTTGTACTTTAATACATGTGTGTGAGGCCAGCCATGGTGGCTCACACCTGTAATCCCACCACTTTGGGAGGGTGAGGCGTGTCGATCACCTGAGGTCAGGAGTTCAAGACCAGCCTGGCCAACACGGCAAAACCCCGTCTCTACTAAAAATATAAAAATTAGCTGGGTGTGGTCGCAGGTACCTGTAATCCCAGCTACTTGGGAGGCTGAGGCAGGAGAATTGCTTGAGTTCGGGAGGTGGAGGTTGCAGTGAGCCGAGATCGTGCCACTGCACTCCAGACTGGATGATAGGCGAGACTCTGTCTCAAAAAAAAAAAATGTGTGATAATATGTTTTCTTGTTATTATTAGTGTTTTTGTAAATGGAATAATCTGTGCTATTAATGTACTTTTATGCTTTCCAAACAAGTACATTTCCACTAGCAAGGTAAACAACTTCGTTTTCACCCTGTCTTCGTCATGGTGTTAGTTAGGTTATTAATGTTTTTTGAAATGCTATGCTTATATTAGCATTTTTTTTTCCTTTTTTTTTTTGAGATGGAGTTTTGCTCTTGTTGCCTAGGCTAGAGGGCAGTGACGCGATCTCCTCTCACTTTAATCCCCGCCTCCCAGGTTCAAGTGATTCTCCTGCCCCAGCCTCCCAAGTAACTAGGATTACAGGCATGTGCTACCACGCCTGGCTAATTAAAAAAAATATTTGTAGTAGAGAAGGGGTTTCACCATGCTGACCAGGCTTGTTTTGAACTCCTGACCTCAAGTGATCTCCCACATTGGCCTCCCAAAGTCCTAGGATTACAGGCATGATCCACTGTGCCAGGCCGCTTCTTTCTTTTTTTGTAGACTTGGTTATCATTCTGCCTCTCAGGCTGGAGTGCAGTGGCATGATCACAGCACACTGCAGCCTCAGCCTCCGGGGCTCCAGTGATCCTCCTGTCCCAGTTTCCTGAGAAGCTGGGACTACAGGCGTGAGCCAGTATACCTGACTGATTTTTAGACTTTTTGTAGAGACGGGGTTTTGCCAAGTTGCCCAGTCTGGTCTCCAACTCCTAGGCTCAACCAGTCCTTCTGCTGTGTCCTCCCAAAGTGCTGGGATTACAGGCGTGAGTCACTGTGCCTGTAATTAAGTTTTCCAGTTGATGATGAAGTTAAGTGTCTTATGGTTTTAATTTTTAATTTTTTTAAGAACCTTTTTTTCCCCCTTTTTTGAGATGAGTTCTCACTCTTGTCGCCCAGGCTGGACTGCAGTGGCGTGATCATAGCTTACTGTAGCCTCGAACTTCTAGGGCTCAAGTGATCTTCATACCTCAGTTTCCAGAGTAGTTGGGACTACAGTTTTTCACCACCACACTCAGGAAAGAACATGACAAAAAGTACTAAGTGTCTTTTAGCTAAGTATTGAAAATAGTGGTTTTTTATTTATTTGTTTATATGTACTTTTTGAGACAGGGTCTGGCTCTGTCATCCAGGCTGGAGTGCAGTTGTGTAATTTTGGCTCCCTGCATCCTCAGCCTCTCAGGCTCAAGTGATCTTCCCACCTTGGCCTCCTGATTAGCTGGGTTTATAGGCTCCTGCCACTATGCCCAGCTAATATTTGTATATTTTGTAGAGATGGGGTTTCAGGTTTTGTTGGTCTTACCCCTGGCCCGGGAGTGTCTTTGTAAATGTTTTGTTTGTTTGTTTTTTGCCACTCAGTTTTCTCCTGTGAATGTATCTTTCTTTTGCTATTTTTCTTTCTTTTTTTTCCTTCCCCCCTTAGATAGGGTCTCGCTCTGTTGCCCTGGCTGGAGTGCAATGGATCAATCTCAGCTCACTGCAGCCTTCATCTCCTGGGCTCAAGTGATCCGCCCACCTCAGCCTCCGAGGTAGCTGGGACTACAGCAGTGTGCCACCACACCTGGATAATTTTTGTATTTTTTTGTAGAGACAGGGTTTCACCATGTTTTCTAGGTTGTTTTGTTATTTTTCTATAGGGTGTTGGTTTTTTTGTATGGATTTGTGTGAGTTCTTTTTTTCTTTTTTTTTTTTTGAGATGGAGTCTCGCTCTGTCACCCAGGCTGGAGTGCAGTGGCCAGATCTCAGCTCACTGCAAGCTCCACCTCCCGGGTTCACGCCATTCTCCTGCCTCAGCCTCCTGAGTAGCTGGGACTACAGGTGCCCACCACCACGGCCGGCTAGTTTTTTGTATTTTTTTTTTTTAGTAGAGAGGGGGTTTCACCGTGTTAGCCAGGATGGTCTCTATCTCCCGACCTCGTGATCCGCCCGTCTCGGCCTCCCAAAGTGCTGGGATTATAGGCTTGAGCCACCGTGCCCGGCCAAGTTCTTTTTTTTTATATATTTGGATATTAATTATTTATTAGAATTGCATATATGTTTTTTGTTTTTTCTGTAATATTATGTGTGTTGGGGGGAGGAGGATTTAGTTTATTTGACGAGGGATAAAAATATATTCCTGATTGGATACTACTCAGAGACTGGTCTTGGTATATATACCCTTGATTTCTAAGATGAATGTTGCTGAGAATTGAGAATTTTGTTGTTGTTTTGTTTCAACTAAGTTATTCATCTCATTTCTGCATGTTATTAACTAGTTGACCCAAATCACAGTGCTGGATGACTTGAAACGCTCTGATTTAATTTCTGCCTATTATGTAGTATAGTAGCATATGGATTAAAGGTTAAAGTTACAGCTTTGATCCTATAATGGTCAGTTAGTTTCCCATGAAAGGTTAAAATGCTATAGACTAAAACAAATAGCTGTCTTAGGGATTTGCCACTCCTTATAAGGCAATGGGTAGTGTGTGGATAAGGAGGTACAACTTTGTCATCACTAACAGAAAACCCTTGAAAGAATGATCTGTCGGCCTGGTGTGGTGGCTCACGCCTGTAATCCCAGCACTTTGGGAGGCCGAGACGGGCGGATCACGAGGTCAGGAGATCTAGACTATCCTGGTTAACACCGTGAAACCCGTCTCTACTAAAAATACAAAAATATTGGCCGGGCGTGGTGGTGGGTGCCTGTAGTCCCAGCTACTTGGGAGGCTGAGATAGGAGAATGGTGTGAACCCGGGAGGCGGAGCTTGCAGTGAGCCGAGATTGCGCCACTGCACTCCAGAATGGGCGACAGAGCAAGACTCCGTCTCAAAAAAAAAAAAAGAATGATCTATCCAGGTTGTTTACTCTGTGCTAGGCTAGTTTTAACACACGTCAAATCATTTGACCCTCACAACAGTCATAGGATGTAAAGTCACTATCTCCATTTTCCAGATGAGGAAACCTCTGTTTCCTCAGCATTGAGAGGCTGAGTCTTATGGTTCCGCCTAATAACTTGCCATGGTAATCCAGTCTGAGAGACCCTCAGCTGTAAGATGCATCATTATTTTATGTTTCACTAAGAAAGGAAAAGGATCAACAAGATAGACCGTTAATTATAAATATAAGAATTCTAGCCGGGCGCGGTGGCTCAAGCCTGTAATCCCAGCACTTTGGGAGGCCGAGACGGGCGGATCACGAGGTCAGGAGATCGAGACCATCCTGGCTAACACGGTGAAACCCCGTCTCTACTAAAAAATACAAAAAAACTAGCCGGGCGAGGTGGCGGGTGCCTGTAGTCCCAGCTACTCGGGAGGCTGAGGCAGGAGAATGGCGTAAACCCGGGGGGCGGAGCTTGCGGTGAGCTGAGATCCGGCCACTGCACTCCAGCCTGGGCGACAGAGCGAGACTCCGTCTCAAAAAAAAAAAAAAAAAAAAAAGCTGATTTATAAGTATATAGTCAGAATTCAATTTAGTGTATTTTAGAGGGTCAGCCAGAATCCTCTTTAAGAGAAAACACTTAGGCAGGGTGCAGTGGCTCACTCCTGTAATCCCAGCACTTAGGGAGTCTGAGGCGGGTGGATCACCGAGGTCAGGAATTCGAGATCAGCATAGCCAAAATGGTGAAACCTTGGCTCTACTACAAATACAAAAAAATTAGCCAGGCTGTAATCCCAGCACTTTGGGAGGCTGAGGCATGAGAATTGCTTGAACCTGGGAGGTCGGGGAGGTGGTGGTTACAGTGAGCCGAGATGGTGCCACTGCACTCCAGCCTGGGTGACAGAGCAATACTCCATCTAAAAAACAAGAAAAGAAAAAAAAGAAAAAAGAAAAAACACTTAGGAGCAAGGCTTTATTGGATCCATTGATTAGTTGTTTCCATGTGGCCCCAGGTGTTGGAGAATTTTATGTTTAGGGTTGCCAGAGCCAACTTGTAGTCCAGTTACATTCCTTTTCTTCCTAGCAGTGAAAACAGAGGTGAAATGGGAGGTATTTAGCTTGGTTGCCTGGGGACAAATTGGACTGAGTTGCTTTATTCCTGCATGTATGTTGAAATAGTCATCTTCACAACTTAGAACATGGTTGGAGTTTTTTTAGAAGAGCCATTTCTTTTGATGGTGTGACTGAAGGCTATCCATACAGTCATGTATTGCAAAACAAATGTCATTTTGGTCAAGGACAGTGGTCCCATAAGATTATAGTGGAACTAAAAAATTCCTGTCACCTAGTAACTTCACCTTGTCTATAGTGCAACAGTGTGTAGCATTACTCAGGTGTTTGTGTGGTGTTGGTGTAAACAAACCTACTGCACTGCCAGTCTTATAAAATCTAGCTCATGGAGTTATATACCGTACATAGTACTTGATAGTGACAATGACTGTGTTACTGGTTTGTGGATTTACTATACTATACTTTGTATGGTTATTCCTACTTACAAAACTTGTGTTTGCTGTAAAACAGTCTTAGGCAGGTCCTTCAGGAGGTATTCCAGAAGGAAGGCATTGTTACTCTAGAGTGTGACACCTCTGTGTGTCTTATTGCCTATGAAGACCTTCCAGTAGGACAAGATACGGAGTTGGAAGATGGTGCTATTGATGATCCTGACTGTAGGCTAGGCCATGTGTGTGTCTTTGTGGTTTTGTTTGTTTGTTTGTGTTTGAAAATGGAGTCTCACTCTGTTGCACAGGCTGGAGTGCAGTGGTGGGATCTTGGCTCACTGCAAGCTCCGCCTCCCTGCTTCAAGTGATTCTCCTGCCTCAGCCTCCCGAATAGCTGGGATTACAGGTGTCTGCCACAATTCCTGGCTAATTTTTGTATTTTTAGTAGAAATAGGGTTTCATCATGTTGGGCAGGCTGGCCTTGAACTCCTGACCTCAGGTGATCTGCCTGCTTCGGCCTCCCAAAGTGCAGGGATTACAGGCCTGAGCCACCGTGCCCAGCCTAATTTTTATGTTTTTAGTAGAGGCGGGTTTCACCATGTTGGCCAGGCTGGTCTTGAGCTCCTGACCTCAGGTGATTTGCCTGCCTTGGCCTCCCACAGTGTTGGGATTACAGGTGTGAGCCACTGCACCTGACTATTTACACCCATACTTTCGCTGAAGGTTGTAGTTCCTGCCCTGCTTTACTTTTATTGACAAAGAAGCTGCTGGGCTTGGTGTTCTGCTTTCAAACTTAGCATGGATATAGGGAGTTCAGGGGAGGAGGAAGAGAAGAGTAGGTGCTTAACTAGTTTTGATCTTACTCAGTACCAGAGAGTCTTCTGGGAGCTGGTGGTGTCATGTATGTCTGATTTCTTTGAGGGTGTTAGCATGGTTTTTTGAACCGCCAAATTAGGTTTTAAGTTTTTTTTTTTTTTTTTTTTTTTTTTTGGGGGGGAGACAGGATCTCACCCTGTCCCCCAGGCTGGAGTGCAGTGGTGGGAACATGGCTCACTGCAGCCTTGACTTCCTGGGCACCTGTGGTCCTCCTGCCTCAGCCTCCCAGGTAGCTGGGATTACAGGAGTGAGGCACTGCACTTGGCTGTTAAAGTGTTATATAGTATGAACTTGTCAGAGCTAAATAGTGGCTGAATTTTCTAAGAATATGTGCTTGGTTTGGTGTCTTTTCTTGAATAGGCTTTTGTTTTTATTTTTTTGTTTGTTTTGTGTTTTTTTTTTTTGATACGAAGTCTCGCTCTGTCGCCCAGGCTGGAGTGCAGTGGTGCAATCTTAGCTCACTGCAGCCTCTCAGGTTCAAGCAGTTCTCCTGCCTCAGCCTCCCGAGTAGATGGGATTATAGGCATGCTCCACCACACCTGGCTGATTTTGTGTTTTTAGTAGAGACGGGGTTTCTTCATGTTGGTCAGGCTGGTCTCGAACTCCTGACCTCAGGTGATCTGCCTGCCTCGGCCTCCCAGAGTGCTGGGATTATAGGCGTGAGCCACCGTGCCCTGCCGAATAGGCATTTTTTAGTAGACATTTGATAAGGACCAAGTGCAACTGTATAACAAATGGAAATTCAGGGAAAAATTGTCTTTTAAATTACAGTTAAAAGCTGATTATCCTTATCTTTCCTTATAATGAATTTATATAAATTAGAGATGCATATCTTGCATAGATGTGTTTTCTTTTGTTATATAAAGTGGTGAAAGTTACATCACAAAATTAGGTGTTTTTTGGCCAGGAGTGATGGCTCATACCTGTAATCCCAGTGCTTTGGGAAGCTGAGGCAAGTGGATCACCTGAGGTCAGGAGTTTGAGACCAGCCAGGCCAATATGGCGAAAACCTGTCTCTACTAAAAATAGAAAAAACTAGGCAGGCGTGGTTGCTCATGCCTGTAATCCCAGCACTTTGGGAGGCTGAGGTGGGCAGATCACGAGGTCAGGAGTTTGAGACCAGCCTGGCCAACATGGTGAAACCCCGTCTCTACTAAAAGTATAAAAATTAGTTGGGCGTGGTGGCATGTGCCTTTAATCCCAGCTACTCCGGAGGTTGACGCAGAAGAATGGCTTGAACCCGGGAGGCGTAGGTTGCAGTGAGCTGAGATTGCGCCACTGCACACCAGCCTGGGCAACAGAGCGAGACTCCATCTCAAAAAAAACACACAGATACAAAAAGTTAGCCAGGCGTGGTGGTGCACGCCTGTAATCCCAGCAATTTAGGAGGCTGAGGCAGGAGAATTGGTTGAACTGGGGAGGCCGAGGTTGCCATCAGCCGAGATCGCGCTACTGCACTCAAGCCTGGGCGAAACAGAGACTCCATCTCCAAAAAAAAAAAAAAAATTAACCGTTTTACAATGAACAATTCAGGGGCATTCAGTGCACTCACCTTGTTGTGGAGCCACTACCCTTGTCTAGTTCCAAAACATTTTCATCACCCTAAAAAGAAAATCTCATATGCATTAGAATGAAGAATGAGTTACTTCTCATTCTCCATTCTCAGTACCTGGCAACAACCAACCTGTTTTTTGTTTCTGGATTACTTATTCTGGAAATTTCATATAAGTGGATATGTGACCTTCATGTCTGGCTTCTGTCATTTAGTGTAATGTTTTCGAAGTTCATTCCTGTTGAAACTTGAGTCAGTATTGATACTTTCTGTACTTCGTTGCTTTTTGTTTTGTTTTGTTGTTGTTGTTTTTTTTTTTGAGACGGAGCCTCGCTCTGTCGCCCAGGCTGGAGTGCAGTGGCCGGATCTCAGCTCACTGCAAGCTCCGCCTCCCAGGTTCACGCCATTCTCCTGCCTCAGCCTCCCGAGTAGCTGGGACTGCAGGCGCCCGCCACTTCGCCCGGCTAGTTTTCTGTATTTTTAGTAGAGACGGGGTTTCACCGTGTTAGCCAGGATGGTCTCGATCTCCTGACCTCGTGATCCGCCCGTCTTGGCCTCCCAAAGTGCTGGGATTACAGGCATGAGCCACCGCGCCCAGCCTTGTTGTTTTTTTGTTTTGCCTTGTTTTTTTTTTGTTTTTTTTTTTTTGAGACGGGGTCTTGCTGTGTCACCCAGACTGGAGTGCAGTGGCCGGATCTCAGCTCACTGCAAGCTCTGCCTCCCGGGTTCACGCCATTCTCCTGCCTCAGCCTCCCGAGTAGCTGGGACTACAGGCACCAGCCACCTCGCCCGGCTAGTTATTTTGTGTTTTTTTAGTAGAGACGGGGTTTCACCGTGTTAGCCAGGATGGTCTCGATCTCCTGACCTCGTGATCTGCCCGTCTCGGCCTCCCAAAGTGCTGGGATTACAGGCTTGAGCCACCGTGCCTGGCTTGTTTTTGTTTTTTGAGATGGAGTCTCGCTGTCACCCAGGCTGGAGGACAGTGGCATGGTCTCAGCTCATTGCAACCTCTGCCTCCCTCGTTCAAGCGATTCTCCTGCCTCAACCTCCCAAGTAGCTAGGATTATAGGTGCGTACTACCACGTCTGGCTGATTTTTGTATTTTTAGTAGAAATGGGGTTTCACCATTTTGGCCTGGCTTGTCTTGAACTCCTGACCTCAGGAGATCCATCTGCTTTGGCCTCCTAAAGTGCTAGAATTACAGGCGTGAGCCACCGTGCCTGTGCTTCGTTGCTTTTTATGGCGGAATAATAGTTCATTTTGTGTATCTGTTAAAGTTTATTCACTTGTTTTTGTTTTCTTTCTGTAGATAGTCTTGCTCTATTGCCCAACTGGAGCTCAGTGACTCGATTATAGCTCACTGCAACCTCAAACTCCTGGGCTTAGGCTGTCCTCCTGCCTCAGTCTCTTGAGTAGCTGAGTCTACAGGCACGTGCTGCAATTCCTGGCTAATTAAAAAAAAAATTTTTTTTTTTTTTTGGAGTGCAGTTTCGCTTTTGTTGCCCAGACTGGAGTGCAATGGCACAATCTCAGCTCACCACAACCTCCAGTTCCCAGGTTCAAGTGATTCTCCCACCTCAACCTCCCAAGCAGCTGGGATTACAGGCAGGAGCTCCCATGCCTGGCTAATTGTTTTTGTATTTTTAGTAGAGATGGGGTTTCTCCATGTTGGTCAGACTGGTCTCGAACTCCTGACCTTGGATGATACGCCTGCCTCGGCCTCCCAAAGTGCTGGGATTACAGGTGCCTGGCCTAATTTTTAATTTTTTTGTGTGGAGAGACGGAATTTCTTTATGTTGGCCAGACTGGTCTCAAACTCCTGACCTCAAGCACTCCTCCTGCCTCAGCCTCCCAAAGTGCTGAGATTATAGGTGTGAGCCACTAGACCTGGTTCATTCGTTGATGGACATTTAGCTTGTTGTTACCTTTTGATTATTGTGAACCGGGCTGTTACGTATATTCATGTACAGGCATTTATCTGTTTTCATCCTTTTAGGGGTATATACCTATTAGCAGAATTGCTGGGTTATGGAGTAATTCCGTGCTTAATTTTTTTTTCTTTTCTTTTTTTTTTTTTTTTGAGACAGGCTCTTACTCTGTTGCCCAGGCTGGGGTGACAGTGGTACGATCTCGGCTCACTGCAACCTCTGCCTCCTGGGTTCAAGCGATTCTCCTGCCTCAGCCTTCTGAGTAGCTGGGATTACATGTGCATGCCACCACACCTGGTTAATTTTTGTATTTTTAGTAGAAATGGGGACACATGTTGGCCAGGCTAGTCTTGAACTCCTAACCTCAGGTGATCCGCCTGCCTTGGCCTCTCAAAGTGCTGGGATTACAGATGTGAGCCACTGTGCCCGGTCTGTGCTTAACTTTTTGAGGAACCATTAAATTGTTTTTCATAGTAGCTTAACCATTTTATACTCCATGATTAATGTATGAGAGTTTCAACATTCTACTTTTTATTTTCTGTCTTTTGAGTTGGAGTCTCTCACTCTGTTGCCCAGGCTGGAGTGCATTGGTGCGATATCGGCTCACTGCAGTTTCCGCCTTCCAGGTTCAGGTGATTCACCTGCCTCAGCCTCCTGAATAGCTGGGATTGTAAACATGCGCCACCACGCGCGGCTAATTTTTTTTTGTATTTTTTAATAGAGACAGGGTTTCACTGTGTTGGCCAGGCTGGTCCTGACATTAGGTGATCTGCCCACCTTGGCCTCCCTAAGTGCTGGGATTACAGGTGTGAAAATGCTGCTGATGACAGTGCAGAGAGTACTGAGATTCTTAGAGTAGTGGAGTTACTCGATCCTTCCTGTGGTGGAGGGTTGGGAGTTGAAGAAACCAGGAAGTCTTATATGAAGTGGTCTTTTAAGGGCAGGTGCAGTGGCTCACCCTTGTAATCCCAGCACTTTGGGAGGCTGAGGCAGGCAGATTGCAAGGCCAAGAGATTAAGCCCATCCTGGACAACATGGTGAAACCCCGTCTCTACTAAATACACAAAAACTAGCTGGGGGTGGTGGTGCGTGCCTGTAGTCCCAGTTACTCCGGAGGCTGAGGCAGGAGAATTGCTTGAATCCTGGAGGCAGAGGTTGCTGAGCCGAGATCGCGCCATTGCACGCCAGCCTGGACACCAAGAGCAAAAATCCATCTCAAAAAAAAAAAAAGAGAGAAAGAAATGGTCCTTTAAGTCAAGCCTTAAAATGTAGGAATTATGTAGTTAATTTGAAAATTAGTGTTATATGATATAGAAGCTGTACATGTTATAAAAATTATTTTGAAAATGCTAGTCTTCAAAATTTTCGTTCAGATTTTCCTTGTAGTTATCTAGAGCTGTGCTGTCCAATAATGTAGCCACTAGCTACATGTAACTATTTAAATTTAAATTAATTAAAATTAAATAAAATTAAAAATTCAGTCCTTCTGTTACACTAGGCACATTTTAGATATTCAACATCATATATAGCTACTAGGTACCATATTGGACAGCTCAGAATAGAGTATTTTTATCCTCCCAGCAAGTTCAGTTGGGTGGCAATGATGCAGACATTATGATGGACTGAAAGCATTATTATTATTTTATTATTATTATTATTATTGTGTGTGTGTGTGTGTGTGTGTGTGTGTGTGAGACAGAGTCTCGCTGTGTCACCCAGGCTGGAGTGCAGTGGTGCGACTGCAAGCTCCCCCTCCCGGGTTCACGCCATTCTCCTGCCTTAGCCTCCCAAGTAGATGGGACTATAGGTGACTGCCATCACGCCTGGCTAATTTTTTGTATTTTTAGTAGAGATGGGGTTTCACCGTGTTAGCCAGGATGGTCTCGATCTCCTGACCTCGTGATCCACCCGCCTTGGCCTCCCCAAGTGCTGGGATTATAGGTGTGAGCTACTGCGCCCAGCCCAAAAGCTTCATTATTATTAATTTTTATAATTAACTCAGACGTTTTGCCTTTTTTATCGAGTGCGTGAAATTTGAGATGGGTACAGCTGATAAATGTATGATGACTGTGTACTGAATTCCTCTAGGGATATATTTGTTTAAATATTACCAATAAGGTGTTCAAAATAAGGTTATTTGAAAGAGCAAGTTGAAATGAAAAGCTTAGGAGAGCTTAGTTTTTTTTTTTGAGGCAGAGTTTCACTCTTGTTGCCAGACTAGAGTGGAATGGTGTGATCTTGACTCACTGCAACCTCTGCTGCGCGCACCTCACCTCCCGCCCCTACCCCCCCGCCCCGGCCTTCAGGCGATTCTCCTGTCTCAGCCTCCTGAGTAGCTGGGATTACAGGCACTCACCACCACGCCTGGCTACCTTTTTGTATTGTTAGTAGAGATAGGGTTTCACCATGTTGACCAGGCTAGTCTCTCCTGACCTCAGGTGATCCGCCCACTTCGGCCTTCCAAAGTGTAGGGATTACAGGCGTGAGCCACCATGCCTGGCCTCAGCCTATAGTTCTTTTAATGCCCTTATCTACTAATTCTATCATATGTCATTTCTGGGTCAATTTCAGTTGCTTGATTTTTTTTTTTTCCTTCCTCTTTTTGGGTTGTCTTTTCCAACTACTTTGCTTATCTGTTGATTTTTGGATGCCAGACATCATGAATTTTACTTTGTTGGAGGCTGGATATTTTTGTATTTCTATAAATATTCTTGAGTTTTGTTCTGGGACATGGTTAAAATACTTAAAAATAGTTTGATGAAGTCTTACTTTTAAGCTCTGTTAGGTGAGATCAAAGCCATTTAGTATAGGGCTATTTCCCACTATTGAGTCAAAATCCTTTTGGGGATTCTGTGTGATAGCCCATGGACTGTGGTTTTCCACTCTGGCTGTGAGGAACCAGCACTCTTCCTTTTCCCATGCGAGCCTCGTGGATTGTTCCATTTGATTCTTTTGGGTATTTTATTTATATTTTTAGAGAAGGCGTCTTGCTCTGTAACCCAGGCTGGAGTGCAGTTTCGTAATCATAGCTCCTTGCAGCCTCAAATTCCTGGGCTCAAGCTATGCACCCCATATAGATGGGACTATACCATGCCTGGTAACTTTTATTGTTTTAGAGACAGGGTCTCACTGTGTTGCCCATGCTGGTCTTGAACTCCTGGGTTCAAGCGATCATCCCTCCTCAGCCTCCCCAGTAGCTGGGATTACAGGGTTTTGCCATCACATCTGGCTAAGGGAGTGTGGAACCAGGGACAAAGACCAAATACGTATTTCACAATATATTACACAAGTTAAATCTAGTTCATGGCACTCCACCTTGACTGGAAGTGTAAGTGTAGATTTTGCCATGTTGCCCAGGCTGGTCTTGAACTCCTAGCCTCAAGTGGTCCCCTCCTCCCAAACCCTGGCCTCCCAAAGGTGCTAGGATTGCAGGCATGAGCCACCGCATGGGTATTACATAGGTATTGCTGTAATCCCAAGTAGCTTGGATTACAGGCGCCCGCCACCATGCCCGGCTAATTTTTTTTTGGATTTTTAGTAGAGACGGGGTTTTGGGCCAGGCTGGTCTCGAACTCCTGATCTTAAGCGATCCGCCCGCTTCGGCCTCCCAAAATGCTAGGATTACAGCTGTGAGCCACCGCGCCTTGTCTAATTTTTGTATTTTTTGTAGGGATGGGGATTTCCCCATGTTGGCCAGGCTGCTCTTTAACTCCTGGCTTCAAGCAGTCTATCTGCTTCGGCCCCCCAAAGTGGTGGGATTTCAGGAGTAAGCCACTGCGCCCAACCCTGTTCTTTTCAATATTCCTGACGAAGTACTCCGTCTGATCTCATTTGCTCTTAGAAACCTGCTTGCTGGTTACCCCATGCAGTGGCTCACACTTGTAATCCCAGCACTTTGGGAGACTGAGGGGTAGGATTGCTTGAGGCCAGGGGCTAGAGATCAGCTTGGGCAACATGGCAAGACCTGGTCTCTACGTGCACCTGTAGTGCTGGCTACTTGGGAGGTTGAGATGGGAGGATTGCTTGAACCCATGAGTTTGAGGTTGCTGTGAGCTCTGATCACACCACTGCATTTTAGCCTGAGAGACAGGAGACAGTATCTCTTAGCAAAAAAAAAAAAAAAAAAAAAGAAAGAAAGAAAAAGAAAACAAATCTGACTACAGTACTGATGATTCTAGCCCAGAATTTTCCAAAGGAATATAGGTGTTTTTTTGTTGTTTTGTTTTTTGAGATGGAGTTTCACTTTTTTTGTTTTGTTGTTTGAGATGGAGTCTTGCTCTGTCACCCAGGCTGGAATACAGTGGTGCAATCTCAGCTCACTGCAACCTTCGCCTCCCGGGCTCAAGCAGTTCTCATGCCTCAGCCTCCCAAGTAGCTGGGACTACAGGCATGCACCACCACGCCTGGCTAAGTTTTGTATTTTTGGTAGAGACATGGTTTCACCATGTTGGCCTGGCTGGTATCGAACTCACGACCTCAGGTGGTCCGTCCTTCTTGGCCTCCCAAAGTGTTAGAATTACAGGTGTGAGCCATCGCACCTGGCCTTTTTATTTTATTTTATTTTTTTTAAGAGATGGAGTCTAACTACGTTGCCCAGGCTGGTCTTGAACTCCTGGCCTCAAGTAGTCCTCCTGGCTTGGCCTCACAAAGTGCTGGAATGACAGGAATGAACCACTGCGCCTGGCTGAGATAGGTTGTTTTTTGAATTAACTATTCTTTTTTTTTTTTGAGATGGAGTTTTGCTGTTGTTGCCCAGGCTGGAGTGCAGTGGCGTGATGATCTTGGCTCACCACAACCTCTGACTCCTAGGTTCAAGAGATTCTCCTGCCTCAGCTTCCCAAGTAGCTGGGATTACAGGCATGTGCCACTACACCCGGCTAATTTTGTGTTTTTAGTAGAGACGGGGTTTCTCCATGTTGGTCAGGCTGGTTTTGAACTCCCAACCTCAGGTGATCTGCCCTCCTTGGCCTCCCACTGTGTTGGGATTATAGGCGTGAGCCACTGCACCCAGCCATGTTTTTAAGATTTTTAAACATCTGGCTCTTTTTTTTCTTTCTTTTTTTTTTTTTGAGACGGAGTCTTGCTCTGTTTCCCAAGTTGGAGTGCAGTGGTGCCATATTGGCTCACTGCAAGCTTTGCTTCCTGGTTTCACGCCATTCTCCTGCCTCAGCCTCCCGAGTGACTGGGACTGCAGGCACCCGCCACCACGCCCGGTTAATTTTTTCATATTTTTAGTAGAGACAGGGTTTCACCATCTTAGCCCGGATGGTCTCAGTCTCCTGACCTCGTGATCCGCCTGCCTCAGCCTCCCATAGTCTTGGGATTACAGGTGTGAGCCACCGCGCCCGGCCCATCTGGCTCTTTTTAAATGTCAGATATTGATAACTTCCTAACTGAATTAAGATTTTATATGTCAGATGATTATCATTTTGAGTTGTTGCTTAGTTCTCTGCTTGCTTGGCAACAGGTCAGTTTCCATGGTATTGCCTTTTTTTTTTT